>NW_026016677.1:0-70472 GCF_020379485.1 Brassica napus | reverse complement strand
TCTTATTCCGTTAAAGACGATTACATTTCCACCTTATAGAGAATTGTTCTTGTCCATGTGCTAGATATATTCCAGGAAGCAGGTCTACCCCTCTGGTTACGTCCTTATGAGGTCTTGGTTACTTCTTCGTATACTGCCCTTATAGAAACAATTCCAGACACGGTAATTTTGAAACCAGAGCCCTGTTTAGTTGCTACGTTGTATCCTGTCATCATTTTCTTTCATCATTTTCTTACAATGGAAGCGTATGTAATAAGTGCCATTTTCCATTCCTGCAGGCTTCTATTCATTCTATCAAAAGTAGATACCCCAACATCACTAGCCTACGTGATTTCTTTGCTGCGAAGTATAAAGAAAACTCTCCTAGCTTTAAGTTCGCCCAGGTAAATGTACTGTTGAGGTAGATCGTAATAGTTCAATTCAACCAGGATGTTGGTTATTTTGTTTCATATAATAATTGACCAATTCTTAGCTTCTTGTGCCGTATGCCATTTTATGTATATAACCTTCCGAGATGGCTTCTTTTGCAGAGGAATTTTGTTGAGAGTATGGCCGGATACTCTTTGGTCTGTTACCTTCTGCAGGTACATCTCTTAGCGGCCCCTTCTCTGAGTACAATGTTTATTCACCTATACGGGCATATTAGTGCGTTGTAAACAAAGGGATTTATAGGTTTTACATGTCCTGGTGCCGTTTTTATGTTTCATGAATAGCATGTTAAGGTGGTTTTAAAGGCTCATTTGCCCATGGTTTTCAATTGGTTGTAGGTAAAAGATCGTCATAATGGGAATCTTCTCTTGGATGAAGAGGGTCATATCATACACATTGATTTCGGGTTTATGCTTTCGAATTCTCCTGGTGGTGTAAACTTTGAGAGTGCTCCGTTTAAGTTAACTCGTGAACTTCTTGAGGTAAGAGATTCATTCTTTCTCTTAATAACAGATTGGTTTTCGTCCCTTCAAACTCCTTTGTGCTTAAATTTCATTGAATCCTTTAGTCCAAATTTATACCCAAAAAAACACTCTCGTCACAACTAGGTCATGGACTCTGATGCCGATGGGGTTCCAAGTGAGTTCTTTGACTATTTCAAGGTATCCACGTTGCTCTCTCCCTCTTGTCTCTTAATTCTATCTCTTAAGTCTCTTAACCTTTTCTGCGTATAGCTAATTATGTTGAAGAAGAGCATCTAATTGTCGATTGTTTTTAGGTGCTATGTATTCAAGGATTCCTTACATGTAGAAAGCACGCTGAGCGAATTATTCTCTTAGTTGAAATGTTACAGGTATCATCATAATCTCTTGCCTTCTTTATATGAACATGGAATCCTACATACTTATAATATGGTAACAAGCCTAGTTATTTTCCGTGTGAAATTACATATTCTGGTAACATCTTGATCAGGACTCGGGTTATCCTTGCTTCAAAGGTGGTCCAAGAACCATTCAAAATCTAAGAAAACGGTTCCATCTAAGCTTAACCGAAGAGGTAAAGCCTTTTGTTTTATGTCTGTTAAATTCAACTTCTCGCATGATCCACTGTTGGTAACGGTCTTTCTTTTCTTTTGATTTGGTTGGGGTCACGAAACCAGCAATGTGTCTCGTTGGTGCTATCTCTCATCAGCAGTAGCTTAGATGCATGGCGAACACGGCAGTATGATTACTACCAAAGGGTCTTAAATGGAATCTTGTGATGTTCCATCAGCGATTTTTACAGAGGTAACCAACATAATAAAGGGCTAACCCTTGGGTTCAAACGGCTAAAAACCATGCGTTTTGAGGAAACCCTTTTCTCATAGCTATACTAGCAAAGCAGAATCCTCCCAAAAGGCAGAAGAAAGAAAAAAGCCTTTAACCTGAAGAGAAGTAGATCAGTGTGAGTGGGTGAACAAACCAGTCGCACACTACAGTTTGTGTACAGAGAGATTTTACTTTTGCAGAGGTTTGATTGTTTTATCTTTTACTTTGCTTACTAGAGAGAAAAGAAAAAAGGGCAAATGCCTCAATTTTCTTACTCTTCCCAAAACAAAAACCCTTTTATAGAGATGACAACTGATGATGTGATATTATTGTATAAATCATGTATTATCTTTTGTTAAATTAGAATCTGAGCACCCAAAAGAAATTTGTGGAACATATAAGATACATTCCTTTGAAGTTGTGTATTTCCATGGATTCTTCCCTTTGAAATGATACTGTCATTATTATTAGTCTCTAATCAAAGGATACAAGAGTAAAGTCAACGATTACAAATGCCACAGTTACTTAACTCTGCGTTAGAATGGGTGTCTATATGTATCAAAGACAAAATACATGATATAAAGTCAAGGTAACAAAAGTTACTATTATTTCTGAAATATTTTTTTTCATTCGAGTTTTCACGGTAATATCGTTTATACCTTTAATAGATTAAATATATATATTAACTACAAAATAAAAATGGATTTAAACTATTTTGCCAAATAAATCATTAAAATTAATAATAATAAAATTATCCAAAATCTAAAAATATATTTTAAATTAAATAGATAATTCTTATATATACTGTGTTGTTTACAGAAAAATATCTTTTAATAAAAATGTTAAAATTTTAAAACAGAAAACACATTGATGGAAGCCACAGGGAGCAAGAACATCATAAAGCCAGTTTTTTTTTTTAATTTGCTTTCTATGCTCTGTACATTTTCTTGTTGTTCATTTCTTTTTATTCTATTAAGACAATCTTACAATGATGGAAGCTCTGTTTTTTAGAAGCACACATTGTTCTTTGTATGAAAGATAGACATGCCAAATGGAGTCAGTGGGCTAATCCTGATCAGGCTCATGATAACATGATATAACTGAGTTTGAAGCAGAGATTATGGATCTGAGGTGTAGAGACTAAAGAAAAGCTAACCACATAAACACTCAGAGAATATGAAAGACCTAAAACTTTCTTTAAGTAGTAAGAAAAGATTTGGACTTTTTGCCAATTAGGACATAAGTGAAAACTCACCTTATCCACCACTCTCCAACCACAATCCTTTATTACATTCACACGTCCACGTCATCATCATCCTCTTTCATCTCTAATACTAAATTCTAATCTCCTTTATCCTTCAGCCACCAATCAAAAACTCAAACGCTCTTGACTTTCTGAAGAAGCAACAGAGACAGATTTAATGGCGGCCATGAACTCGAGTGTTCTCACCTGCAGCTACGCAATCTCTGGTGCTAGCTCATCAGAGCTAAACCAAAAAGTGGGTTTGGTGAATTCATCGGTTGGGTTTGGCCAGAAGAAACAGACTGTTCCTGTGATCAAAGCAGCTCAACGAGTTGGTGGTGGTGATGATGTTAATGGAAGAAGATCCGCCATGATGTTCTTAGCTGCTACACTCTTCTCCACCGCTGCTGTCTCTGCTTCTGCTAATGCTAGCGTCTTCGATGAATACCTCGAGAAGAGCAAAGCCAACAAAGTAAAGTCTTGAAACGTTCTGAATCTTGAAATCTCTAAGAATGCAAATTAATGGTTTTATTTTTTGAAAATTATGGTTAATAAGAACTGAATGATAAGAAGAGATTGGCAACAAGTGGGGCAAACTTTGCGAGAGCATTCACCGTTCAGTTCGGAAGCTGCAAGTTCCCTGAGAATTTCACAGGATGTCAAGATCTTGCCAAGCAAAAGGTTATTCTTAAAACTCAACCTTTTCGTTCTTTGAGAGATAGACGATTCAATAGATTATGATGTTCTTCTTCATGTTTTTTTTTTTAATATATGCAGAAGGTACTATTTATCTCAGAAGATTTGGCGTTGGAATGCGAAGGCAAAGACAAGTTCAAGTGTGGTTCCAATGTTTTCTGGAAATGGTGATCATGTTTGTATCCATTCTTATGTAAACCCAACAATGTATCTATCTATCTATCTAGCTGTTCATCAAAGTTCTCATATCCATTTGAATCTACCGTGTTAAACACTAATAAGAGCCATTAGGAATTACATCTCACATTATTCTAACTTTACCATAGAACAACCTCAAGAACGTTACGAAGAAAAAAATTTGAATAGTACAAACACATAACTAAACTCATACTCGACCCTTAAAAAATAAAAGGAATTTCCTAAAGATTGAAAAAGAAATGATGATGATGATGATCATAACAAGGAGTTAAGACAAGAGCGTGTGTTTACGTACAAAAAGAGACCGACTCGAACTAAGTTTTTTTTAATCTCAAGTGGCGATAGCGTAAGTGAGAGTCTCTACCTCTTCGGGTCGCCAAATTGACTTTTGAACAGAAAGCAAACCTTCTTTTTCCTTCGAGTAAGTCATACGCACTTCCCATTTCATCGCTTTCACTATCGCTTCCACCTCTTGTATCGTCTCCGCGTCGTCCCTCACTATCAGCTTCCCTTCCGGTCTCAGTACCCTATCCACCTCCGCAACAACCGCCGTCAGATTGCACCTGAAAAACAGAGTTTGTATTAGTTATTTATCATGTTTCTGTTGGAAACAGAGAAACTCTTTCAGAGACAACAGACATACCTTTGTTTGAGTTTGGAGAAAAGATGATCGGCGTGAAGAAGATCATATGATCTCGGGTAAGTACTGAAAGATTCACACCAATCGTGGTAGATACCAAACAGTCCTCGCTCATAGATTATTGCTAACGTGTCTGGTGAATCTATTGGAACCACGTTCATCACCCACACTTTCATTTCTCTTAGAGCCGCTGCAAATCTGCAAAATGAACACAAACACACAAACATTAAGTAGGTATCCTTTAGAACCTCTGTGTTTTTTTTTTTTTAATTACCCTCCATAAACGGCTTTCATGTCCATGACATTTCTAACAGTTCCCCAGTTGATTCCTAAGCCTTTAAGGTATGATTTGGTCACTACTCGTTTCCAGTGCTCATAATCAGCGCTGAAATCCTCTGGTGCCGCTTTTCCATAAACTCCGGTCTGCGAACTCGATAGCCAGTACGGTGGTTTATCTAATCTCGCTGGCCATTGCTCCGGCCACTGAGATCCACGCTGCGTTTTGTCTTCTGGTGCTGTGTGCATGCATGCTTGAAGTGGGACTTTCCTGTTAAAATCCACATCCAGAAACATGTATATGATAAAAATGTAAACTGTCTGATTTTTAGAGCACAATTCCAAAACAATTATAAAGAAAAAAGATCATACCAAGATGCATTTGGGTCATCAGATTCGGCACAAATTGGAGGATTTTGTTCTGATCTGCTTGTGTAGCATTCATTTGAAGTAGGCTTTTTGTAAGTAGCTACACCGATTCCGTTGATCTTGTCCTTGTTAATAGATATGAGTTCCCAACACATTTTCTTAGTGAGTTCACTCATAGCTGCCAAATTCGCCAACATGAGGTGTGAGAAAAAGGATGTTCCAGAGCAATTATATATGGAGGATAACGCTTTGTACTACCTTTCCAGATTCCAACATCTTCTGTCTTCTTCTGATAAACAGGAGTAGCAGACCACACAAAGAAGCCTCCGGGTCTCAATACACGGTTTAGCTCCAGAAGGAGTTTTCCACCTATCCATGTATAGTGCACACAAACATCAGAAAGCTAACAAAGATTTTGACCAATCAACAGAAATAGATAGATGGTAAGGATCCAGGAGGAGTTTTCTATCCAAAGACTACATCTATGAGACTATGTCGGTTATATGCAACTTACCTTCTATGTGCCATGGCACTCTACAGCGAGCACAGTGAACAATGTCGAAAACTCTGCCAGGGAAAGGTAGCCTCGTAGTGCCCATCACTGCAGAAATAGCAGGAATGCCTCTCTCAAGAGCAAACTGCACTTGAGCTTCATGTTCGTCTTTAGGTGCAAGGGACATTGTGATCACGTCTCTGTCGAAGAGGAAACCTCCAAAGCTTGCAACACCACACCCAACATCCAAGACCACACGCGAGCGTTTACCCCAAGCGATATCAGAGACAGACTGTAAAGCATATTTTTCATCAGCACAAATATTACTTTTAAAGTGATCAAAGTACAAACCAGTTCAAACTTTCTAACAAAAGAACTACATCTGACTACCAACCTCCTGTATGAAATCGATGTAATGAAGAGCACCATGCTTGAATTGGGTTCCTCCTCCGGGAAATGTTAGATACTCACCGGTCACTTTAACCCAATTTTGATGCCCTTTATACTCAGCAAGCTTGGTATGAGGGACGTTGGTGTACCAGATCTGCATAAACGAAAATAGTATTAGATTTTTAACACACACACACACACATATATATATATATATATATATGATAGAGGGGTGAAAGTCAGCAGACCTTTTCTCGACTTTTCGGCCACTCAATTGGCCGCTTATATCCTTCAGGCAAAGGAACGAGACAGGTGGGTGGGCTGTCTGGGCAATGCCTCTCACGATGCTCATAATGTTTAGTACTCTTAAGACTCCTAATGGCTTGCACATTATCAAGACAGGGGATGTAATCCGGCCCGGCGGTTGTATTGCAGACCTTCCATTTGAAATCAATTTGATCACCAGAACTCTTCTGAGCTTCTTTCTCCTTTTTGGATTCTGTGGCCTGAGTTGAAAACGAACCGTTTTGCGCAATAGTTTCATTCACTAGCTCTAACTGTGCCCCACCTGAGGTCTCGTTTTTAGGTTGACTCTCTTGCTCCACATTTGTCTTGGAGTTTTCTTTCTCAGGCTTTGTTTCAGCACCTTCATTGCCTGTCTCATCGTCACTGGACTTTTTCTCAATTCCATCAGCCTCGAACTTCTTTTGGTTCTCACCATCCTCACCGGACTCATTATCCTCCGTCTCCGGCTTAGTTTGCTTTTCATTAGAGTCAGGATTCTCTTCTTCCGGGTTGTCTTTCAAACCTTCAGTCTCACTTTTCGTCTCACCAGATGAAGTAGACTCTTCTTTAGTCTTCTCTTCCTTGCTTGAGCTCTCATCACCATCTCCTTTTTTCTCCTCCTTGGGTGTTTCACCAGCTGCGTCTTCAGGAGGGGTCATCTGGTTCTTGATCCCATCTTTGTTGTCAAGAGGAACCACGTCAACACTCTGATCTGGTCCAAGAGAGGATGACGTCATCATCCAAATCCCGACTAAGCATAGCGCCACGAACACAACTATAGTCACCGTTGAGCAATAGCTCGACGCCGGCCTCCTGGTGTTGTCTATCCTAGTGTACCTTGGCTGTGCCATGACACTCCTAATCCAACAAAACGTTTTCACACCTACCTACACAGATAGAGAATCAATGAAAACAGATGTTAGGCAAGCATTAACGAGGCCTTGCGCATGGTTGTTTAATTGAATTCTGAAGATGCAACAAAAGGCTATGTCACCAGATCTGCTTAAACCCCTAGCGATTACAGTTCAAACCAGATACAGAACGAACAACGAGCTATATCGAGTGGCTAGAATCTCGAGAAAATACAATCAAATGAACAAACGGCGCATCGAAATCACTAATGAAACTCTAAAATCATATTGGCGAGGCCTTGTTCATGTTTGCTTAGTTAAATTCTCAATGTAACTAGACGAAGGTAATGTCACCAGATCTGCTTAAACCCTAGCGATTACAGTGTAAACCAGACGAACAACGAGATTATCGAGTGGCTAGTGGTGACATCCACATGATATAATCAACAAACGAAGTCATCTATGAGCTTAATAACGATGAGAAAATAGCAGATCGGAAGCAGATCTAGGTAGAGGAACTAGTTTTGAACATCGTCGCGATCATCACTAAGCTACGTAAGGTTTAAAAGCAACAATCGCCATAGCGAGAAGAGATAGAGAGGAATGTGCGTGAGGCGTATACCTGATACAGGCGATGAGCAAATACGAGAAGGCGAGAGGAAGGGAGAATCGAAATCGCGAGAGTTGCAGCTACGGAGCCATTTTCTTTCTCAGTCGTCACTTTCTCGAGAAAATTCGAATGGCACGGGATAAGAGAGGTCTGCGATTGCGAGATAAATGTATATATATATATATATGTGTGATAGAATCATAGATATTGATTTAATTTAATTTACACTTTTTAAATGAACATAAGTTGGTATTTATTAGTATTAATTAATTTTAATTTTAATTTGGGGGTTAAAATCTTATTTTTGATTTTTGATTTTTGATGATAATTCATCAACAAGCGGAGAGAAAGAGGGAACTACGGAGCTGGCGTGAATTTAGTGGTAGATTTTTTTTTAAAAAAAATTATTTCATTTTTATAAAATCTGTTTAAATTATTTATGGTTAGGTTAAGTCTAGTTTAGTCAATTACTTACGACCTTACTCCATGTTTTTGTTTATTAATTAGAATTACATATCATCATGATATGAAAGTTGTTGAGGGGTAGTTACTAATATAGCATGATTTTAGCTAAAAGAACAATCACACTTTTTAAACTTTACTCACTCATACATTTTAACTCTTTTTCCGTTCACATGTGAAAAATTTTGCTATTGGTTATTGCCCTTTTGTACTATAAGGGGTGTCAAAATAAGCTAGTTCGCTTAGTTCAGCTTAACTCATAGTGCTCGAATATTTCATGAACTATCTCAACTCAGATCATTTATTATATGAGCTTCAATATACAAATTCGAACTTAGATCATTTAGATAATGAATTAAATGAATTAACTCGCGATCAAACATAAAAAATTAAAACTATTTTTAAAAATAAAAAATAGAAATTTTTTTTATAATGTAATTTAAAATTTAAAAATCCAAAGCGTTAATATTTAAATACTGGATAAAACCAAGACCTAATAATATATTAAATCAAAACTAAATCAGTGATCCAAAAATATATTTTACATAAAAGTCTTGTGATGATGATTCATATTCAAATTTTTTATTTATTCAAATCGTAAAGATATATATTCCGCATGAAAATCTTAAGAATATTTAGTTTTATATTTTAGTTCTAAAGATATATGATACGATGATTTATATCAATATTCTTTTATATTTTAATATATTTATTATTTTTTGGTTTTACATTTTAATTTTATAAGATAAAATATGATTAATATAAATTTTTTTTAAAATCAATTTTTTTATATATATACATATAAAGTATAAAACGACCAAGTTCATTAGTTAGCTCATGTTTATTAAAAATCGTTCATATAACTCGTGATCTAATTTAAGCTTGATCATTAAATTCATTTATTAAATGAACCTAAGAAATAGAGATCATGCTTATGAAAAATCAAGCGGAATTGAGCCAGCTCATGAGCTATAGCTCATTTTGAGTGTACTACTTACATGTGGCATATAGTTATATAGCCATAAAATCAATTAGATGAGATTATGAAGGTAATCATTCGAATCATAGATACTATAAAATTTGGAATGAAAAGTAGTAAATTAAGGAGGTGAAGGACCAATAAAGGACAATTGTGTGTTTTGTAAATTGTAAGACACAGTTGAGGCCCTATAATTTCCCCAAATAGCAGTGGCCCAGTATCTACGTCTTTGCTTGTTTTTATATGTTAAAAGCCCATGAAAGGCACGTGCGCTGTTGCTCTCATCTTCACTACTAAACCAAAAAAAGAGAGAGAGAATAAGGATATGTTTTGCTTATAAACGAAATAATTATATTTTTCACACTTACCGCATTTTAGGAAAGTGAACCATGAACCAATGTCGGTCGAAAATTAATTAAATTTGTAAAAAAAAAGACTTTAATTACGTCATTAAGAGAATTAAACGGTAGCTAACTGTGTTTTAACTTTTAACGAAGCAATTACTTTATTGCGCCGAAAAATCAAACAAAACGCATCAAAACGTTGAGTCACTGTGCTCGCTGCAATGGATAATTGTTTATTGACCACGAACATGTGAAAGGATCCAAATTCGATATTATAAATCGCTCTCTCCCTCTCTCCAGATCCAACAGAGGTTTCACACTGCTCCGATCATCATCATCATCATCAGTCGATTTATTCTTCTTCTCCGGTAACGATTCTATCCTCACCAGCTCGATTTGCGGAATAACTTTTCTTGTTTTCTCTGTTCTTTGATTCAATGCCTGACTAAGCTTTTTTTAATAAGTTGTTATGTTTTTTTTTTAATGAATGCCTGACTAATGTATTATAACACTCTGTGATCTTGATTCTTGAACTTTGACAGCAGAGCATAGGAGCTTTTCTTTGTTGCTAAAGAGTTTGATGTTATACCTCCTGGCACTTAATCTAAAATGTTTGGTGGGAAAAGTTGCATACTCAGAGGAGGAAGTGTATCACTTGCCTTGGTTATCCTCATCTTTTTGATGCTAACACTCCTGGTTTCTGAGGAAAACCCACTTCGTTCTTCTCTCTTTGATGTACAACTTCAGTTCTCAGCTTCTCCTCCTCCTTCTCCTCCTCCTTCTTCTTCTTCTTCAGGTACTTTCAATGCTTTCCCCATCTTTTAGTATTCAGTTTTTGTTTTGTTTTGTGCAATCTTGTTTGTCTTGTAGTCTGGTTTTGTGATACGTTTTGGTTTCTTGTTCAGTTTGTAACTATGCAAAAGGAAAATGGGTTAAAGACAAGAAGCGACCGTTGTACTCTGGTTCTGAATGTAAGCAGTGGCTATCATCCATGTGGGCCTGTAGAGTAATGGGCAGACCTGACTTCTCATTTGAAGGTTACCGGTGGCAACCGCAAGGTTGCAACATGCCACAGTTTGACAGGTTCACCTTCTTGACAAGGTATGTACCCAATTTTATTGAACCATTAGTGATTCACTTGGCCTTCTTACTTAATGTGATGTACATAGATTGGGTTACTGTATGAATATGTTGTAGTCAACCGGGGCTTGTGGCGAAGCCCAATACGGTGAAGCCACCTCGGTTTGAGTCCCGGCCACCTAGAATCGAGTTCCGGTCACTGAAGAATTAAAATTTTGGCATTGCCAAGGATATGGGACCGACACGTGGGCTAATAACGTGGCTAGTGTGGACCCACTTCCGTGGGAGCCATCATATCCATGTATATAATTTAAAAAAAAAGAATATGTTGTAGTCAGTGCGCGTATATATATATATAAGCCTCCAAATTTGTTTTTAAAAAATTATATAAATTTTTACTTGAGTTAGCTCTCAAAATCTCAGACCGGCCCCTGGTTGTAGTGAAGCAAGTTCTTAAACGTCTCTCATATTGCTTACTGCAACTTTGTTTCTTTTAGAATGCAGAATAAGACGATAGCGTTTATAGGAGACTCATTGGGACGGCAACAGTTTCAGTCTCTGATGTGTATGGCCACTGGTGGTGAAGACAGCCCAGAGGTTCAAAACGTGGGATGGGAGTACGGTTTAGTCAAACCCAAAGGAGCTCTCCGTCCTGATGGTTGGGCGTATCGTTTCCCCACCACAAACACAACCATCTTGTATTATTGGTCAGCTAGTTTATCAGATTTGGTCCCCATGAAGAACACTGACTCACCTCGTCTCACCGCAATGCATCTGGACCGTCCACCAGCGTTTATGAGGAAGTACCTTCACCGTTTCGATGTGTTGGTTCTTAACACGGGCCACCACTGGAACAGGGGCAAGATCGAAGGCAATCACTGGGTGATGCACGTGAACGGCACAAAGGTAGAAGGCGAGTTTCTTAAAGATATAAGTCACGCTAAGGTTTTTACAATACGCAGCGTTGCGAAGTGGCTAGACGCGCAGCTTCCGTTGCATCCGCGGTTGAGAGCTTTCTTTAGGACGATATCTCCGAGGCATTTTAGGAACGGAGATTGGAACACAGGTGGGAACTGTAACAATACTGTCCCTCTGTCTAGAGGAAGTGAAATCAATGGTGATGATGGGTCGGTTGATGCAACGGTGGAGAGTGCTGTGAATGGGACGAGGATCAAGATTCTTGACATAACTGCGCTTTCTGAGCTGAGAGATGAAGCTCATATCTCAGGGTCTAAACTCAAACCTAGAAAACCTAAAAAAGTGAAGAGTAACGTGACAGCCACGGCTCCAGTGTTAATGATTGTTTGCATTGGTGCTTACCTGGGGTCCCAGATACTTGGAATGAACTTTTCATTGCTCAGATTTAAAAAAATACTCATACACCATTTATAGGTAGTTCAGTGGATTTGGCTCTGTTGATTCTTTGTTATAGAAAAGGTTTTGGTTTTGTTCTTTTACATTCTTTCTAGGAGAAAAACAAAAGGCTACAGTTGAGTTTGTTTGTCTTTTACTGACATTTCGACTGATATACATTTACAGATGACTGATTCATATGATTACACAGTTTATATTTATGTAATGGTTACAACTGGGTTGTACAAGAAACATCGAAATAAAAGTTTACGTGTGAGTCGGGTTTGGTGCAGAACGTCTTTCACGTAATGGCATAAAGTGAGGTTTAGTAATACAATATATGTCGAAGTCATCATCACCTTCTAGTAATATTCGCAAGAAGACAAAAGTGATCATCAATCGCTTTCTCAAAGAAACAAAGTAGAATCTTGACCTCCAAGCACACATATATTACACATCTAACACGTAGACAATACAAAGAACTAGGCAATACACACACAAGTTACCAGTTCAGACAAAATACAAATACAAATACAGTAGCTTCTCCAGTAGTGTCTCGGTCTCAGACACGAAGATTTTCCTCTTCCATGGATTCTCTAACAGCTTTCAGAATCAATGGCTTGAGTTTCTTGGTGGTAACTATGATCCCTCTGTTGTGATCAAGACGCTTTCCCTTTGAGAAGTCCAGAGGTATCCCTTCAGCATCGCAAACGACGCCTCCAGCTTCTGCAATGGACGTGCATTTAGAGCCAAAAGTTCTCAGTGTTTAAAGAGTGTTTATGTACTGTGTATATATAATTATAAACCTGTTGTGATGATTGAACCAGCTGCATGGTCCCATATCCACTCACGGTATCCAACAAGAGTGAAGCGCAAGTACATCTCTGCATCTCCTCTGGACACAGCTGCATACTTTGCTTGGCTATCGATTCTTACAGGTAACGCTGTGATCCCAAGTTTCTGCGTAAAACCGTAAGAATCCCACTTGGTTATGCCAGTTCCGGCTTAGATGGGGACAAGCAGTACGATCGTTCCGGATCCTCCGATTTTTAATAGTTAATTATCCGAATTTTTTAAAAGAAAATAGATATGTATTTTTATGCAACAAATTAAAAAAAAAGTCCAAAAATAATTTATATAAACATATTTTTCAATATACATTTATAAAAAAAATATTTATAATATTTATTACCAATTCTAAATAAATATAAGATTTAAAGGTTCAAATCTTTTTGTCCTAAGGTCCATGAAATTATTGAGCCGGGTTATGGCAACATGAGAGCACACTGTAATACACTAAGCAATATCTTACCTTAGCAATGGAACTATGGAGGGGAATTGGCATATGGTATGATTCTAAGAACTTTGCTTCTTCAAGATTCTCATTGCTACTCACTCTCACCTGTCAACACAGTTCTTTCACTCTCTTACCCCACATATCAACAGTTTAGCTTTGGATAAGATAAAAGATAGATACCTCCTGTGGTGGAGAATTGCCATTGAGCGGTTGCACATAAGCTCCTGAACCAGTTGCAGCAAAGAAAAGACATCCAACATTATCCTGGCAAGACTTGTCGTCTTTCTCAACAACCGCAGAAGACAAAGGAAGATTAGGACAAGCCATAACGCCGACCACCACTTTGCCTTCCACAAGCAACGCTAATCCCACAGCGTATTGCTCTCCTCTTACAAATCTAAAACAAGCAGAGAAGTTTAGTACTATGTTGTTATCTAAGTGCTAGGAAAGCTAATTTGTTACCCTCTGGTTCCATCTATAGGATCAAGAACCCAGTGACAACCACTGCTTCCTCCTTGTGATTTACCACAGTCTATGGCATTCAACACATCCTCTGTGGTTATAGAAGAGCCTGCGTATGATTCATCAGAAGCTAGAGTATCTCTCACAAGCTTTGTTATATCTTCTAGAAACTCCTCACTTCCTTTCTTCCGTAGATCTCTAGTATCCTGTAAAAACATTCATGTGAAAACTCGATAAACAAGACCTTTTCGTCAATAAGCTTTTAGAGTTATTACCACCTCTTCTGCTACTAATGACAGGGTTGCAGGTTTGAGCTCCCTCTCTAACACAAGACTAACAACAGCTTGTGATCCTGAAGAAATAATCCATTAGTGTTAGAAGGTAAGTGAACTCGATGGTAAGCAAACGTTGAGGTACAAACCATAATCAGCTGCAGTGACAGGAGTTTTGTCGGATTTTGTCCATACTTCGGATTGCAAGAGAGTCTTCTGAACTCCCTATGTAAGATAGTATTCATTTTATTAGTTTTTTTTTTTTTTGAAAAATATTCATTTTATTAGTTTATGATTCAAAAAGAGAATATTATGTCCAACATATAGGAGTATAGATGGTTGCACGACAGCCTTTGTAACTTGCATTTTGGCTTATCCGTTTCGAATCAATATAACAACAGATGACAAAAAAAAAGATGGTTGCACTTCTTACTTGGCTGAGACGAGCAGCTAGAGAAACAGCTTTCTTTGCAGCGCCTAGCTCCTTCTCGTAAGACATTACAAAGCTCCAAGAATATATATATATATCCTTAGACTATATAGTTTTTAGTGCACCAATACATAGACGTTTGTTACATATATATAGAGTTTACGTATGCATTCTTTGTTTATTCAACTGCATATTTGTTTTTTTGACTGTATATTTTAGAGGTGGTTTCGTGGCAGATGGTGCAGACCATTTTTCACGTTTCAAGTTGACGTTTACGAAAGAAAATTAAAAGAATAAGAATTAATTGAATATGTTCCAGTGTCCGTCAAGAAAAGATATAATATTAAGGGACTTTTGTTATCAGTCATCATATATTAATATTACTCTTAACAAAGATAAGAGTTATCATTAGCCGTTAAACACTAAAGTGTTACTATTAACAAGACAAGAGTTATCATTAGTCGTTAAACACTAAAGTATTATTAAACACTAAAGTATTACTCTTAACAAGACAAGAGTTATCATTAATCGTTAAACACTAAACAAATCAGGTATAAATAATATTTCACCTAATCAATCCACTAATCTTCTCTATATGAGATAACATTTGTATAAGAAGTTTCGCAGAAGTTTGTAATCTTTTTGTCATGATTGTCAATTATTCTTTTTCTTTCTTTTATGAGAAAAGTCTTTTCCATTGGTCTTTCTTTTATATATGATAGAGAAAGAAGCATTTATCTTTTTTTATATTGTCGAGTTTAAAGTAGATTATTATGCGTAGCAATCAATTAGTTACGTAAACATTTGTTGTTTTCTCCCCAAAATTTAGCCAAAAGTTTCCAAATTACATTCACGTAGTATTTCAGATGATCAACGTGTACTTTATGATTATGTTTCAACAATCTTCAAAGAGAATTAGTGTTTTTTATAATATCAAAGTTGAATTTTTTTTTTTAAATGACAATAGTCTCACTGTGTAAAGAAAACACAGAAACAGAGTATTGTATATTACAGCTGCGTGTCAGTGAAGTTTCAAAGAATCAGCTTCCTCTTCTTCTTCTTTAATGGATTCTCTTACCGCTTTCAAAAGCCTTGGCAGTAGTTTATGTGTTGTAAGTTGTAACAACGATACCTCTCTTGTAATCAAGATACTTCCCTTTAGAAAAGTCCAATGGATTCCCCTCTGCGCCAGTCACTTTGCCTCCAGCTTCTGAAAGACACAACATCAGACAAGCATTTGTGTGATCATTCAAGAAGATTAGACCAAAAGATATGTAGATAAGAGTTTAACAACGGGTGAATACCTGAAACTAGGATGGATCCAGCGGCGTGATTCCATATTGATTCAGGTCTTGGTTTGCGTGTAAACCTCAAGTACACCTCTCCATCTCCTCTACATAAAGCTGTACGCAGAACACAAATTTTGTTGAAGACAAAAGAACTTTGAATAATTTCTTTATTACTTTCGGCTTGAAGATTTTACACGAGTGAACAAGGATATTTATACAAGAGTCTCTAAACCCTAGTTCACTATTTGCTTAGAACTAATAATTAAAAACGATTTAAATTGCTTAAATAGAAAACCAATATAACATTTGAACATTTTTGTGTATGTAAGGGAATTGATCATAAGGCCAATAAACAAGAGATAATTGCAATAAGAAACCTGGTATCAGCAATTTATCCTGATTGGGATAAAGTAGATTTGAAAATTTTACCTTGAACCAGTCAGAAAATATAGGTTCAGTTTTGTTGGATATTATATGTTGGATCCAGAAAATTACTAACATTTGATCAGATAATGTTGGTTTGGGTCAATAGTACTATCCAACATTTGATCAGATAATTACTATTTATAAAGTATATAGTAATTCTATATCAAATATTACTATTTATAAAATATATACAGTAGAAAATCTATAAATTAATATCATTTATACTAATAAACACGATAAATTAATAAAAAAATTTGGTTCCAAATTGACCAGTGTAAAATATGACATAATTCAATAAGATAATAAGATAATAATATATTGAAAACTTTTAAGTAAATATATGGTCCCATTAAAATAATAAATTAATAATTATCATATGTAATTTTTATAAACATACACAAAACTATTTGTTGTTTATCTTTCTTCAAAATATATTTTATTAGAGTCTATAATTTTATTTATAGTTTTATCGAATTACATATAAAAGTAAATTTATATTCTATGATATGTAATCATCATAAATAAAACACATCAATAATCTAATAAAAACAGTTAAAAATTTTCTCTATAAACTTTAACTATTTTTAAGACGTTGGAAGAGAATGGCATATCCTATGTCTTATTATTTTGATGTCATTTTTTGATAAAATAAAAATATTTTAAAGATATTATAAATATATTTGATGTGATATTAAAATTCTGAAACATAGTTATTCATATTGATTACGTCATCTCTTTTGTTGGATTCATTTGCATAAAATAAATCTATGAACCCCCAATTTTAAGAGGACATCAAAAGAGAACTTGATAATTTTAATTGTTTTTGTTATATTTTGCTTATATTTTCCATATATTTTATATATAATATACTTGGTTTGTTAAAAATTGTTCTTATATTAATTTTTTATTTTATGCATATACTTATCATACTTGGGTATCTTTCATCTTTAAAAAGACAAAATTTAAATTTAGTTGAGAAACCAATTATTAAAAAAAATTAGTATAATGATATATCAATGAAACATTTAAAAACAAATAGTTTACATTTTGATGGTTTCTTTTTTCTTCATCTAAATGTTAAGCTTCTTCTATAATTAGTATAATGATGGTTTCTTGTTATCGGAACTTATTTAACAATGGAAGGTTTGCGTGAAAATTCGCTGGCCAAATACCGTCTTGCATGCAAGACATACCTCTCCATGTAACATTGTTGTCCTTTGGCAATGCACCAACTACACACGAAAATGCAAAAAAAAAAAAGTTTGGTCAAGGTTGTTCATATTATATATCCTCAAAGATTGGATCTTCCTTATGTGGAGCAATGAGTAGATGCAATAAACGTAATCAGCAACATTCGTATATTGCTGATCACTTCAACAGCTTGGATCAGGTTTCCAAAAATTTCCACCAACTTTTTCTTGATTTTCTTGATTTGATTGGTTTTGTATATTTGTTTATCATAAGAAGAACAGTCTTATTGTGATTTTCGTTAGGTGATAACTTCTCTGAGAGAAGCTGGACTTGAATCTTCAAATCTGATTTTACTGGGGGCAGTTGCCTCCTCCTTGATGCATGTGGATCCGCTCATGGTCCAAAGATCCTCCTTCTCCCAGGGCAACAAGATCCGCGACCAGACAAACATTTCCAACTAGAGTGGGCTCGGTGTAGTTGGAGCTTGTCCGGACATCTTGGAACCCGTCATCCTTGTCTGTTGCAGAAACCATGGCTCCTTGGATTATGTTGGGATTATGCATTTTCAAGTCTTTCCATCTCCAGTCTCCTTTGCAAGTCTCTTTCTTGTTCATCGGAATGGAAGCTCCACGATGATGCACGTGTGTCGGCTACCTCTCACCGAAACCCACAACATAGCTCATGTTCCGTGGGTTTCGACCAAGAATGTAATTCACCTGTTGCAGAGACAAAACAAAAATCATGTAAGAGTTAAGACCCACCATTTTACTCATGTTTTTGTTTTAAGCATGAGATGATTTACTTGTGATCTGGAGAAATCACGTAAGTATTAGAGACGCTAAGAAAGCAGCATTATCCTGTAGTGGTTGTATAGATAGAGATAGATGATATCAACAATAAATCAAAATCCAAGGCTCCACCATCAAACACAAAGTAAGAATGTAATAAAACTTTAGTGTTCCTTTACCTTTGCTTCTCCTAAAATTTCTGAAATAGGGCAGATAAGAGCACACAACCACTCCTATTTGGTTATGGAATTCGCTTAGCATCTCTTCATACAGATACCCTGGGCCTGGGAAGATCCTCAACCTCGTCAACAACAACTACAACACACACATAATCAAATCCAGTATCAGTTTTAACAAAAAAAAACAACAAATATATCAGTTTCAACAAAAACAGAGGTTACAGAATCAGTTTCAACACCAGCTCTATCAGCCAAATCGTAACTGGTTACACGCTCAAGGTAGTATGCGTCACCACAACATAGCTCATGTTTTGTGGGTTTCGACCAATGATGTAATCCATCTGCAGGGGACACAACACAACAAGATCAGATCAAATAAGAGTTAAGACCCACCATTTTACTCTTGTTATGTCTGAAATTATAGGTAATGAAGATAGAAAAGGTTTTTTGACTATGAAGCTCAAGAAAATGGTCTTCATAGATTATGTTTTAAGATCAAAAGCAAAAATGTCTAGGTTTTTTTTATTTTGAACGCTAAATTTAAGAGAATATCAAAAGATAGCATGGTAACTTTACCTTTTTTGTTATATTTTTCTTATATTTTCCTAAATTTTTTATATGATAATTTTTTTGTAAAAATAGCTTCTTAAGTGTTTTTTGTTACGTGTTATATATACATTTTTAGTAAAATATTGAAAATAAGTAAAACTATAGTTGGATTTGCGCGTTTGTGCTGGTTTCGTTTACAATTTTGTAAATAAAACTTTTTAATTTGTTAATATTTTATGTTGTATATAATGAAATTAGCTTTCTTATTTGTTAATATTTTATGTTGTATATAATGAAACTATAGTTACAGTGTATTTTATATTTATATTAATAAATTTATATTATATTTAAATAATTTTTTATGCATATATATATATATATTCTATTAAAACATGAACATGACCTATTGATATAGATGTGGTTCAACTATTTTAATATAATTATTAAAATATTTTACTAGTCATTTAAGAAAAATATTATAAAAGTATGACTAAAAACACAAAAATATAAAAATTAATTTTTTGAAAAAAATGTAAAGCAAAAAAATATATCCGTCTTTTTAAGGACAGATTAGAATCTAGTACTCTATTAATTTGGAATCCTATCTTTATCTACTGATAAAATTATTTTAAATGGTCTAACAAGACATGTAACAATATATGAAACATTTGTAAATATATTTATTATAATTTAGTTACTAAAATGGTTCCCTATTATATATGCCATTTTTTTATATTTAGATATTCCATTTGAGTAATAACCATAATTCATCTAAATATTTTCTATACTATTTTATATTGCATTTATATTTATCATGATTTCATGAGAGACAACATAAAGATTAGATGTCACATAAGTGTTTATATGAAATAATTATTTATAAGAGTTACATGATAAAAATCAAATATATTGATAACTATTATCTCACTAAATAAGGTACAAACCAAAATATTTTAATCCAAAACTTAAATAGACATCAGAAATATCTAAAATTAACACAATATTATTATCTTAAAGTTTATTTATTACTATTTTGATTTTATTTTTGTTAATCAAATAAAAATGAAGAATGTTACTGTGTAACTTGGCATCAAGAGTTATTTATTATTTTGAATGAACCCCCTAAAGTTTATTTCCTATCAACAAAGACCAGAATGACCAAACTCAAAACTCAACTTCAAAGTTGATAGATTGAGAAGTTGAGTTTGGGCTGATAGCTACCGAACGTGGTGTGAAATTATAGGTATCGAAAATGCTTCTTGATTATGAAGCCCAAGAAAATGGTGTCTAGAGATTTAAACATTTTTAGGGGGTCAAAAGCCCAAAAAATCAAATCTTCAGAGACCATTACACCAATACGTGCTCTGCCACGTTGTCCACATGTATAAATAATACTTCTTGTGGACATTGGTTACAGAATTTGGGTTTTGGTCTTTGTGGATATATATCATCATTAATGACGACAACGAGATAATAGATCAGGCGTGTAAGAGCAAAATACGCATTTGATTAATTTCCGCCGCAAGCAAAGAAACTAGAAAGGGTCACGTTCCACTATACCTTTCATTATTCAACTAATCTATACCTTTCTGTTTTTTTTTTCTTCTTTTATAGTCTCTCGTCATTTCACATCAGAGAGAATCTCCTTTTCTCTACAACAATATTTCTGAAACTCTTCTTGTTCTTGAAAAAAAAAAAGTCAAGGTTCATATTATATATATCCTCAAATATTGGATCTTCTAGTGTGGAGCAATGAGTAGATGCAATAAACGTAATCCGCAACCTTCGTATATTGCTGATCACTTCAACAGCTTAGATCAGGTTTTCCAAAAAAACTTTCACCAACTTTTTCATGACTTTCTTGATTTGATTATTTTTATTTATTTGTTTATCATAAGAAGAACGGTCTTATTGTGATTTGTTTAGGTGATAACTTCTCTAAGGGAAGCTGGACTTGAATCTTCAAACTTGATACTAGGAATTGACTTCACCAAGAGCAATGAGTGGACAGGTGATTTCTTATGAATTCATTATCAATAAAAGACTATTTCAATTGGTTTTTAGTGTTTTAATGTTATGAATCTCGTTGCAGGAAGATACTCATTCAATAGAAAAAGCCTTCACGCCATTGGTAAAAGACAGAACCCTTATGAACAAGCTATATCCATCATTGGCCGCACTTTGTCTCCCTTTGATGAAGATGATCTTATACCTTGTTTCGGTTTTGGCGATGGTTAGTTTCTTTAACTTTACCTTCATTTTCAAGATGAAGATCGATAAAAACTCTAAATGTGTTCTACTCTTCTTCTTACAGCAACAACAAGAGATCAGTATGTGTTCAGCTTTTACCCTGACAACAAAAGCTGCGAGGGATTAGACAAAGCTGTGAAAAGATACAGAGAGATTGTTCCTCATTTGAAGTTGTCTGGGCCCACCTCTTTTGCCCCGGTTATCGATGCAGCCATCGACATAGTGGAGCAGAACAATATGCAGTACCATGTTCTTGTCATTATAGCAGATGGTCAGGTGACAAGGAATCCAGATGTTCCACCTGGTAGGCTCAGTCCACAGGAAGAAGCTACTATCAACTCCATAATGGCAGCTAGGTAAAACACAAAACTAGTCAACAAGCTCAACTTCATGGTCTTGGTTTCATCATACTAATATTGTCTGACCGGTTATAAGATTTTGGGGGATATAGACAATTTATGTTAATATTTTTACAAATTTATGGGTCTATATATATATATTTAATTTATGTTTGATGCTTCACTAGTTTATGCTCATGACCGGTTCTGATGTTGTTTAATGCAGCCATTACCCATTGTCTATAGTCTTGGTTGGAGTAGGAGATGGACCATGGGACACAATGAAACAATTTGATGACAATATTCCTCACCGCGAATTCGATAACTTCCAGGTAAATAAGATAACAGTTTTATTGTTTTCTTTTCTATTGGATATGATGGATCAGTGAAGAACTCTGTTTCCTTTCCACAGTTTGTGAACTTCACAGAGATAATGTCACAGCACAAAGATGCAGCTAAGAAGGAGGCTGCTTTCGCATTAGCAGCTCTCATGGAGATTCCTTTTCAGTACAAAGCCACATTAAGTCTCGAGTAAGTGGTGAAACTTCTTGTATCACACTGTTGAATAGACTTCTTGAAACGGACTTTTGATTGTGTGTTGTGTGAGCAGTAGAAAACAAGTGAGTGGTTCCCGTTTGCGTCACAAGCCGCTACCACCACCACCAGAGGTGATAGAGCGTGACAATGCTGTTAGAAAAATGCCGAATCCAGTTACAGAAACTGCAGAGAAAAGTGACAGAACGGCTCCAGTAACACAACCTGTATGTCCCATTTGCTTGACGAACCCAAAGGACATGGCGTTTAGCTGCGGTCACACGGTAAGTGAAATATATAGAAAACTCTTTGCTTGCTCCCATGGAACAAGATTGGTTTTCTGATATCTTTTTGTTGCTTTTGTTTTTCATAATGAAGACGTGCAAGGAATGTGGTGTGGTTGTCAAGATATGCCCAATGTGCAGAGAACCTATAACAACGAGGATAAGGCTGTACACTTGATGAGGGAAAGACCATATGGTGTTAAAGAACTTAAGCTTCCTGTAGCATATTGTACAGTCCAAACAAAAGAATAATGATACCCAAGTCTTTCATATGTAATTTGATATAACCGTTACATTTAAGAGAATTTATCTTCATATTTAATTTTATTATTTACTTGGAAACAAAATGTATTATTACTATATACTGTTTCAAAAGCAAAACAAAAAAAATTACAATATCTATGGAAACCGAATCTTAGACCAAACCGAACCGCTTACAATTTAAAGCTAAGACCAACCAAATTGGAAAGAACGTTACACCTTACAAGAACACATCTAAAAAGCTTGAAAACCTCATCAGAAACTCGATTCCAATTTACAGCTAAAACTAATATATAACTAATATATTAGTTGAAGTTGAAGCTAGCAGTGCGGCTCCATCGACCTTTCAAGTAATCCTCAACGGAGATACTATTAGCTTCCGGACTACTATCAGAAGCTGCATCATCTTCCAAATCAAGCAACGCTAGGTTTATATGCGACTCTATGTTTGTCAAGTACTCCCTTGCATCTTGTGACGCTCTTACTTGTTGCTTTCCCCATTCTGTTGCTTCTTCGTCCCCTTGTAGTATCTTTACCACCTGTGAAATTAATGAATTAGAAGCAAAGACTAAGGGAAAGGTTGAGAAGATAAAGATAATATATAGCTTACGAGGCTCATTTGTGGACGGTCATTAGGTGACCGTTTGATGCATAGAGTGGCAGCTAACAACAGTTTCTCGATTAGATCGTTACTGTTATCAGTTTCTAGGCTTGGATCCAGTAAATGAGTAAACTTTCCACTCTCTAGAATTGGGTTTGCCTGTGAAAGAGATACAACTTAAAGTCATTTCATGTTAGACATGGAAAATATGTGAAGTTATGGACAGGACAGATCATGCTTGCTTACCCACAAGACAAGGCTCTCCTGGCCTTTAGTCTGGTCGACACAGATTGGTTTTCTACCAGATAGGAGCTCGAGTAACACAACGCCAAAAGCATAGACATCAATCTTTGTCGGTTACTTTACCGTGCATGAAGTACTCCGGTGCTAGGTAACTGTCAACAAAAAAGGAAAGTTAAGTGGATGATCAATGGAAGTGACGATGGTTATAAGGAAAGCAAGCTCTATACCCAAACGTTCCGGCAATATCCCCACATGACACATGCTGTGAAGCACTTGAAGCTAAACTGGCGAATCCAAAATCTGAGAGCTGAACAATCACAAAAATTCAGGAACATTGTTTCATTGCATTGCATATATGAATGAACTCAATGTAGCAGTTACCTGTGGCTCAAAATCATCTGCTAACAGAACATTAGATGATTTCACATCTCGGTGAATCACTTCTGGATCATGAGTATTATGTAGATAGTCTAACGCCTCGGCAACACCAACTGCTACTCTATACCTCTCCAGCCAGCCAAAACTTGCTGCATCCTTTCTACTACCTGAAGTCATGAAACGAGAACATTCAAGATAGATATTTCTCAATCCAGAGGGAATATATCAGATGAAGTTTTTATATACCGTGAAGGTTTTCTTCGAGGCTTCCTCGTGGTAGATAGTCATACACCAGCATCAAATTATTATTCTCAAAGCAGAAACCAAAGAGAGACACTATGTTCTTGTGATTCACACTTGTAATCACTTCGATTTCCTGTTTGAACTCCTTCATCACGTCAAGGCAAGGCTTTAGTAATTTGACAGCTAGCTCCCTTCCATCTGGTAGGTCTCCTCTGTAAACATAACTATTACCACCTTCTCCAATCAAGTTATCTAGAAACAGAAAAAGAAGGATGTTTCCATAAGCTAAAGGATCAGACCAAACCCAAACCTATGTTAGAACATGGAAAGGGATTACTATACCAGATGCAAAGTTTGAGGTAATTGACAAAACTTCTTTGTATGTGAATAATCTACACGTGGAAGAGTACTTTTCGTGTAGACCTTCCAGCTCTTCCGGGATGTTGTTTGATCCAACGCAGGGAGAAAGAGGAGACTGCATAAGCTCAGAGCCATCGATGCTAGAAGAGCAATCTTCATCGCAGCCAGAGTCACTCCGCTTCCTATCCAGATAAGCTACAGCTGGTGAATCCCGACCCCGGAGCTTCGAAACCCACTGAAGTACAGCCTTCTTAGCAGAGACTTTGGTCCAGTTTCTCCGAAGAAAATGCCAACCTGGTCCTGACTCAGGGGAACCTGAATCAGTCTTGTTCGTTGGTACCGGCACTAAAGCCAATGAATTGTCTACACCTAAACTCTCGGGAGACTGTAATGAGGAAGTGCGGCTAGTTCTTGTCCAGCGTGAGCTAGTAGTTCTTGCGGGGCTAAATGTGTTACCAATCTTTGCCGCTTCAATAGCAACGTTGGGCGATGCGCACACTAAAGAGGGAAGCTTCATATGTGAACCTTCTGCACCTGCAAAGCACAAAACTACAATACATTTAACAGAGAACAACACACATTCAACCAATGTTAGAAACAATTTTCTTTCGATTCATGCATTCGAATCAGTGGGTTTAAACCGTTCTAAATCAGTTAAAAACAATTTAATTCCGTTTAAATCAAATCTAAATTAGTCTAAATCTCTAAAATTAACAATAATGTTGGTTCAAATCCACAAATTTGTCTAATTTATTTCATTTCTCTATATGTAATTTTTATAATTTATCAAATAACTTTATAATATCTAATAAAAATGTAGCTACTAAACCTGAATAATCCGACTAGTCGCTAATCTTTTACTAAGCACCTAGTTACGCCTAGCAATTTTTTTGAAAATTGCAATCAACTATCAGAAACTAATCAGTAACATACCATTGTTACTAGGTACTCGCCGGAACATAATCTTCCCACTCTTAACAGCAAATACCGAGACATCCTTGGCAAGACTCCTAGCACAGTACTTAGCTAAAGAAGCTGATGAACGGATCGTGTGATGTCTCTTAGAAGAACCAACGATCAAACTCGTTGCTCCACACGATTTCACTTCCTGTACAAGAACTTTCCTAGCTGACTTCCCTCTTAAGAACTTCAACTTCAAATCAACCTGTTCACAACAATCATCGAATTTCATCAACTTTATTTTTTTGAAACTTAATATTAAAACATTAAATTAAAGGATGTTGTGAAGCTTGCCTGTTTTAAGTTGCAGAAGCTTTCGTATACACCAAGCATAGTGTCGAAGGTCTTAACCAGCGAGATAAGCGACGTGGAGCCTTCTATTAAAACAAAATTAAAGATAAATTAAAACGAAATTAAGAAACAAAGGATGTTAGATCGTAAGGAAGGAAGAGGAGGAGCAAAACTAGGGTTTAACGAACCGAGAGAGTAATCGAGGACGTGGAGAGCGATGATTCGATCTCCAGGACGCGCTACATTCACCAAAGACCACGTAAGCACCTCTCTGCTCCTTTCGTCGGGATTTACACCGACGATTACTAACGCCGAGCCTTCCGTCGCCGGTTTCTCACCTCCGCCTCCGGTAGGTTTCATCTCTCCGCGGTGAAAACTTACGATTCGCACTCACACACACTCTCTATATCTCTTTCAAGCTCTCATAGTAGCTAATCGCTGGCACTAGCTCTCTCGCGTGGTTTGTCGTTTAGCTCTTGGGGGAAGAGGAGAGAGAGAATCACGTTAACTGTCTCCGGGAGAAAAGTGAAGAGAGAAGGCGATGTTTTGTGTCCTCTGGTTTGAATGAATCTCGGCCGTTGATGATCCGATCATAATGACTATTCCTTTTATTTTATGAGTTAATAATTATGACAAAAAGGAAAATAATTAAATAAGCACGAGGGGAATAATTATGAATGGAGCATGTACATCGCTATCATTCATTCTCTTTCACGCAGGACTAAAGAATCTCTTCTCTTTATTGATCCCCCCACTTTTTTGCATTAACTTCGTTCTTTGAATTTGTAATTCAGTAAAGTAACGCTATACTATTTTTTTTATTTTTTAGTTATATTCAATCTTCTCATTTTTAGTTGTGATTAAAGTAAAATACACATAGACAAAATACAGGTTTTTATATAATTTATCTTGATTAAATAAAAACATCATTAAATAAAACTAAATCAACCAATAAGAAAAATGTAATATTATGTGATTAGTCACTAATTTGAAACATCATTAAATTTTTACCTAATCATAAAAATATCACTTATTTTTGCAGCAAAATAAAATTATTTAAACATCAAATAAATAAAACAGAGAGTGTATTTAAACTGCATTAAATGTCATTATCATACAATCTCATCCACCAAAAAATTCATGCATGATTCATTTTCAGTAAAGGTGTAGCCAACTCTTTTTATTTCTATATATAAAAAGCAGTTTAAAGTAGAGGACGTAATAGATCCGTCGGTGAGGACCAAAAATGTCTTTCTTATATGGTTTTAATTTGATCTTGCTCTATAACCTTGCCCCACCATTTTGGTAGGTCTTGCCAAATCATGTGAAGAATGTTTCTATTTAGTTAGTACAGGATATCAAAATCTTTTTTAAAATTTTTTTTAGAGAAATAAAGAAATTGTTTGAGAATTGTTTTCTAGAAGAACTGAGCAAATCACATTGAAAGAAAAAAACAAATACTTTTGTACTATAGATTTGGATGGGTTTACAGGGTACAAAGAGGTTCTTTGGAACTACCACAAGTTTGAATTATATTGTAATCAAATGTCGACTATAGTAATGTATTATCTCAGTTAACATTGGGATTTGGGAACAACAAAACAAAGCAGAACGAATAATTCTTTAGATTGTGTCGTAAATCATTACTTAATTATTACTAATTCACATTAACTAGTTGTTTCCAATGCATTTAAAAAGTGTACGGTCGAGTTACGTGTAAAATCTTTCATATCAGCCTTCCACTAAGATATCACATAGATAGATTTGTAAATCTTGAAGTTTAGGTGTGATTAGCATATGCATGTTATTAGTATCGCTATACGTTACCATCTTGATTCAAAAGCTAGAATACTTAAACATATATTTTCACAAGACGAGTCATCGTTTTTTCTTTTCAGAAAAGAGCCGTCTTTAAGATGATCTTCTCGATTACATTTTCGATTCTTTATTTTGAAATCGAGTTGGGCGAAAAGAAATAATATACCCTTTCAAACTTTCATGGTGTACTAATAAGTCTAACATGACTCTCGAATCTTTTATTTAAAATCATATCCCTAGAGGGAGAAGAAGACCAGGAGGAGATATATTAAACAAAAAACAGAACCAAGAGGAATGGATCCACGCTAGCTCACTACATCATAGCTAAAATTTTTAAAAAATCATTAGAGTTTAGATATAATTTTGGGGCACGATTCAGTATAGCACGTGAAATATTATAGTTTAGTAATCCAGCTAACCGTGATTAACGCAAATAATGAATTCCAGAGCAAAAGTGGCCGTTAATTACTACTGTAGTGGTCATTATGAACCTAATCACTAGGAAAAATCATTTATAATTCATGGATAATTGTTGTACTCACTAATCAACCATGCTAAATATAGAAAGTAAATTAGCTTGCTTACTAGAAGTTACCGTTTAAGAGTTACGGTTAGGGCAAGCGTTGGCAAAATGTGAAGGATCACCACATGAGAAGCACCTTCTACCACTCACTGGCTCTCCAGTTGCAGAAACAAAGCTTGTTCCACCGCCGCCACGCCCTCCACCTCTTTGGCCACCGCCTCTATTTCCCCGGCCACCACCACGGCCGCGCCTACCGCTTCCGCCGCTATTAGAACCTGTTGTTGCATTCCCAGTACCGTTGCTGATGCTATCTTCCCATCTGTCACAAAACATTATGCGAATTTAGTGATTAAAAAGAACAACAATGGAATAATCAAAGGGTAACCGACGGTGATGGATGCTGCTTACGTGAAGAAGTTGCAGCCTTGTGATGGACATGAGTAGAACTTCCTTCCCCTGTTAGCTTCTGTGTTGGCTGTACGAATAGCACATGGTGTTCCACAAGTGGTACATGAAACTGTAGTTTCATCTGCATTATTGACAACGATGTCATTGAGAAATGAGATGATGTTTGTTTGCTAAAACATTCAAAGAAAGGGTCCAATTACTGTTTCTCGGATTTGCTGTTCCAGTAGCACGAGGATTTCGATATCCTGAAGCTCGCGTGGGACAATTGGCAGAAGTATGCCCTCCTTGTTGACAGTGTATGCACACGTTGTTCTGTCTTATGTTGCTTCCTCGGACATTGTTTGGGGTTGCACCCGGGGCTGCCCTTGCTACAAGAACAAATGTTCGTTTCTTGTTAGTTCAATGTTATCTATTCACAAACCAAGCCACAATAAAAATTCTTGTATTCTTACTTAGGACAGGAGAAATTAATAATTGTATAATGTCCAATACACAAGCCAAGCCACACTAAGTTCATCTGACTGTTTGGTCGAACTACGTATTGTGTAACTACGAGCACTAACCTTGAGAACGGGATCCAGTTCCACATATGTCTATCAGCTGTTTAAGAACGTCATCACAGCCACCAACACAGCCTGAACACGATGAAACAAACTGGAAATCAGCAGCGATTCTGCATGGTGAAGTATTGAAAGATAAGCACAGAGTTGGTTGCACATGTTTGAAAGAATTTGCATACCTAAGTGATTAACATCAAAGCCTGGTGGAATTCTGATCTGACGGAACTTGAAACGTATCTTGTAGACAGGACCTACATCACAAAAAAAAAACATCATTAAACAATAAAGAGGAACGTTTCACGTATAGTTATTAGATTTTTCTATTCACTGTGTTACTGGGGCGTGGGCGCTACCTGGACCACAAGATTGACAAGTGTCAGTAGTGACAGATGCTTCCAATGTAGGTCCGGGAAGCCAAACTGCATTCCGACACTGAATAATGGGCGAATGTGTTAGATTAATAGTTGCAAGCAAGGAAGAAATACTGAAATGTCAAACTATTAGATAATAATTATCAGAAATAACGTTAGAAAAAGTATATTTCACAGAGCTGTGAGATTCTGACCTGAGGATAGCTCATGCATCCAACCATAAAATTGCCATCCTGCAAAGAAAATGGATTAGACTGTTTAAATAGTTGCTCTCATTAACAAGAGGGAGAAGATCAATTCATATCCAACATGGAAAATGATTTGGATGGATCATATAAGTACCTGGTTCTTCCTGAGCGCCATATCTGATTCAAGGCAAAGGTTGCATCGTCGGACAACTTCACCAGCTGTCTGATTTTCACCTTCATCGGAGTTATTAGATCTGCACATACAGTATCATATATTGTATTATGACAGAAAAGGCTTAAGTGACACAGTACTTGAGCAAAGTAATGAGAACACCTTTCAAAGAAAATTGTCATTGCTTCTAGGAGCTTTGTTTTTTTGACTCTTGCCTGCGAAATACAAATATAAAATCATGGACTTCAGTTTCAGCCCAACAGCCACAGAGAGAAGACACATAATATATATGATAAAGCTCACTCACATCTAAGAAACAAGCTTTCATTTGCTGCAAACAAGTTTCAAGAACTTCAGCTTTAGTCTTGTTGCCAACACTAACTTCATTCATATCATGTTCCATGATGGCTCTGAGGTTTGGTTTCCAAAGTTCATACCTGATATTAAAAGGTTGGTAACACGAACACATCAAATTGTTAGGGGGCTCTTCAGCATGGTATTGACACAAATTAGGTCTCTCCAAATAGATAAGCCTTTAACATAAACACATCAGGTTTCCTCTACCTACAAGGGAAAATATGATTGAAAGCCACAAATATAAGGAGTCTCTAAGTTTACACATACCCCATGTCATCATATCCCATAACAAGCGCCTCACCCTGTAAAATCAGATTAGAACAGTAAGGTGATTATGAAACTTTATTTGAGAAAAACAGTGGAGAAATTCTTAGAAAGCAAGTATTATCAACTACCAGGTTGGTTGGAGAAAAGCGCGTATTAGCATCCTTTGTAGCATAACCCCGATCAAGGAGTTTCTTTATATGGTCGTGCATTGTCGCATCAGTGCCAATGCCTGCCTATTATTCACAAGAACACATAATATGCAAACATGATTAGATGAGAAATTTAGGGATTGGTGAACAAGAATATGCAATCACCACCATGAAAAGAGGGGCAAACAAGACAGTTTTACTCACCTTGTCCATACAACTCAGTAAGTCAGCTTCACACAATAGCGGTGGTGGCCTTGTTACCGCTGAATCCAGAGTCAAACGTGTTGGGATAAACTGCACAATACCAAGACATTCAGAATCATCATCAATCGTCCTGGCTGTAAGAACTAAGTAGAAAGGTACACAAAAAACATCAAAGGAGTGAACGTTAAAACATAATTTCCAGCAGTTCAGGTAGCCTCCTGTTTTAAATTGAAGGTAAACCACTTAAATAGATTCTATCATGAATGAGAAATAGTCCAGTTTAGTAGGTATGCCCTTTCACTTCTAACTAAAAATCACAATGTGGAAAGTTATGCCCTTCATTGCCTTACAGTTTAGTAGTTAATGAATGTGACATGCACACAAGGACAACGTAGTTTAAATGAGGCTAGGCTGAGAGATAGAAATAAAAAAACCTCCTAAAAGCAAATCCGAGAGATATTAAGAGAAGCACAAACCTGCTGCCCTTTTTCATACACTGGAATCACTGAACCTCCCCAAGATTCAAAGCGATACACCTCAAGGTAATTTTTCTAGTCACATAAAGAAAAATAATGCCAGTATCCAATTAATTTCTGAAGCGAAAAGTACCGAGACAGAAGTAGTGAGGAGCGAGTCTTACAGCTAATATTGCTCTCCCAGATGCAGAAAAACGCTCACCAGCAATATCAATTTCTACTGTAGTTTCAGCAGCAACTGCTGGCTGGGAAACACACGCCAGGTAATGGCGGACAACAAGCTCATAAACGTTCTGGAAAAGTGAAAAAAAATACCTTTAACTCCAAAGAAATTAAACAATTTCATACCTTTCCTTGGATATGTTAAAAAAAATAGACATCCATACTTACAAGGTGATCTCTACTCCAGTTAGACTCTCCGCTAGAAAACTTTGTTGGGTGAATGGGTGGGTGAGCCTTGTCATCATGACCACCATTCCCCGGGTTTCTCCAGAGTCCCCCCTCCGGCTCTAATAGTCTTTGTGCATATGGACCCCATGCAGGATGTCTTGTTTGTTCCTCCACCATGGCCTAGACACAGCTAGAGATCCTAAGAGACTAAAACTACAATCAAAGCAACAAAGTAAATCATAAACTCCTCAATGAGAAAAAAATACCCACACGTAAATCAGTCCTGCTTGAAAAAGAATCTGTCTCTGTACGAGGATAGCTGATGAAACCAGCCTGATATAACTCTTCTGCCACCTATCCAGACATTGTTGATGTTATTAAGCACTTCAGAAAGACAATCAATCTAGGCGACAGCAGAAAACTCTACCGACATACAGTAGGATTTAGATAATTTTGGAAAACATGCAGTCCTAATAGGCAAAAAAAAAAGCATGTGAAACTTAGTGAACCAGTGTAATACTCGCTTTCACCTTCATGGTATGCTCCGAACTAAGGCGGAAGTATCTTGAAGCGCGTTTTTCAAGTTCAATGGTGTTCAATGGATAAGGAGGATATTTAAATTTTTCCCTTGGATGTGGGACATTCATAACCTGAAAGGACACACAATATTAAGTAGAATATGAATTATCAGATAACAAAGATATTTCTTGTTTTACTCACGGTGGCAGTAGGTTCCAGGACACACATCTCATATAATATAGCAGCTGAAGCATAATCAAAGAGATGACCACGCCTGCATATAAAAAATTACATCAACGGCACATTCAAGTACAATACACATGGAAACAACAATAAGCATGGAAGTTGGTAAAAGTACATCCAACTAAAGGTGGCAAGGCCTTCTTCTGATTCGTGAGAACAGTTGATTGTCCAAAACTCTTCTGGTTCATGCGCCTGTATCTCCCAGTATCTCTCTACAATAAAGCCAAGTGTAGGAAACTGCAGTTGAAGCATAAAAACAAGGGTTACCCACTTTTACCCTGACTCTGATATACATAATGAGACTGATGGTTCGGAAAAATTACCTGACAGGGACCATAACTTATTACACGGCTCCTCTCTTCATCACCCGTGGAGTCAATAACGAACCTATCTTTCAGAAGCATAGTCTGAAACCTAGTGAAAGAAGCTCCAATGCGTAGGTCTATTTCCTGAATCATTCAAAATTAAATATTAGCTTAACAAATTTTCAAGAGAATACTAAGTTACAGGAGTTTACTTGTCTAGCATCAACAGCCTGAGCAAACAGTTGATTAGGCTCTCTGAGATTCTGAACAGCCTCATGAATTTCCCTAGAAATTTCAAAATGCCAAACACACCATTAGACTAGGTTTAGTGGATTGAAGTAGAGTAAGCAGAGATCACTCACTAACCTGTCAATTAACGCAGAGAAATGAGCCCTCCGTATATAAAGATTCTGCTTCACAGCTCTACAAACATCCACAACTTCAAACGCAATGTTCTCACCTTCCCTATCACAATCAAGCCACAGCACAAGCCAATCGCTCCTCCTAGCTTCCTCCTCCAATGTCTTCTTAATATCCTTCTTATCCTAAACCACTCAAAACCAGAATCAATCAAAAAATTGAAATCCAGCAAAATCTAACTTCATCATAAGATCGAATCAAATCCGACGTGGCATCGAATACCTCGGGGACGTGTTTCATGACCGGAGCTTGGTACAGATCCGCCGGGTCGCAGGAGTGCCACTTGCGGAAGCGATCGGCGAACTCAAGCTCCATCAGGTGACCGATGACGGAGGTCATCATCATACGGCACGGCTGGCCGTTGATTGCGTAATCGAACTCGAAGATCTTGTTGTACCGAGACCTACCTTCCCGAGTCCGGAAACTTCCACGGGATAGAATCCCGGCCACTGACTTCGCCACCGACGGCTTCTCCGCCACATTCAGTACCGTCACGGGACCACCGCCTCGCCGCGACATCGCCGGAGAAAAGCCCTAACGGTTAATAATTTCGATTTTTTTTAGGAGGCTAATTTTCCCGCCCTTGAGGTTCTACTAGCGGGACGTCACTTTGATCGAAAACAACACAAGGTCTTAATTTACGATATTTAACGGAGATTTTACCAAATTACAAATAAACCCATTTGGGGTTTTGATATATTATTTACGGCCCGGCCCGGCCCAAAGTTTTTAAAAGACCCAAAATTTTAAATGGTGTTTTCCGAATCTCCTATATATCCCCATGTGGCATGTATATTATCGATGATTAAGTTTTACTAATTGAAAAAAAATCTTGTCTATATATAACTTAATTATAATGTCAATTTAGCTTACATGCACCTTAAGAATCAAATAAAAAATGTTAGTCTAAATCCAATTAGTAAGAAACATTATATTAATGTAAAATATAAAAAGCGTGTATTATTTTTTAAAATTAAAATTACAGAATTACCTAATATAATTAACATATATATATAGCAATTAATGACTATGAATAATAAATATTCGATAACAATTTTTGCATCCTTTTTCTTTTTTTTGTTTAATTTTATATTATTAAAAAAATTAAACAATCACATTAACCATATAATAAAAAATTAGCTTTATTATGAATTTTTTAAAATGACTTTAAATTACAAAAATGGAGAAAACCTTATATGTTATATTTTTATTATATATTAGATTTTTTCTTATATGTTATATTTTAAATTTTTTTAAACAACTTTAAATTACAAAAATATAAGTTGTCCTTAATCATACAACTAAAAGCATTAAAATGACATGTATCAATTCGATGGTTGATTTAAAACCTTTCAATACCATATGGAAGATTAAGGTCAAAATAATTCAACCGTAGAAACAATATTGTTCACTTTTTTTCAAGAATATGTTCCGTGGAAAAAAATAAGGTTTTTGTGTCATAATTTGTTTAATGTCCAATCCGATTAACCTATGATATATTAATTATAATTTAGTTCCACCATTTTTAATAAAAAATTGATCCAGTCTATCAAAAAAAAATATAATAACAACAAAAAATATTATATGCAAATAAATTCACTATACGCAAGTCTTATCCTAGTTATATATTATTTGAAGATCTTTTAAAAAAGATATAACCTTCAAATTTGTAATAGTTAAAATGAAGTGGTATATAATGTAATGTGGTTATTTATTCGCCTATCCAATCTAAGTTCGAGTCTCTATATACCATATTACCATATAGGTAATTAGTAGCTTTGGTTCGGTTATGGATCGGGTACTACGGTTTTTGATCAGTAATGTTTATACAATAAGATAATGATTACATTTAAAATGAAGTGGTATAATGTAATGTGGTTATTTATTCGCCTATCCAATCTAAGTTCGAGTTGCGACAATATCAATTTTGTAACTGTTTAGTATTGGAATTATATGTATTTATACAACTTTAAAAGCTTTTAATGTAAGTTGAAGTGGTTCATTATTAATGTGGTTATCACTTTTCCTTATTCAACCCGAGTTTGAGACTTTGAGTAGTAATAGAATTTTCTAAGATATGCATAATCGGTTCAATCAGTTTTATATAATAACCAAAACCAAAACTGAACCCAAAACCGAATCGATATCTATGATACCTAATAGTGAGAACTGATAGGTAAATATCTTAGATCCTAGGTCGTAAAACGAGCCGAACCAGACCATTTGGTTGATTCCAGTTTGGATAATTGGTTTTGGTTAAAAGGCTCAGCCCGGTTATCTCTCCGATAACAATCTCCCCTTCACTCGGCCACATCAGTAGAATGCTAGATGATGTCTATCACCAAGTGGCCATAAGTAAATGGGCCGAAACATGCGAATAGAATAAAATCAAACCCAACATCATTATATTTACAAATTTTGCCGACTACAAAGAAAGTCCTTTTCTTGTATATCCATCCATTCCCTAAGAGCATTAATATCGCGGTCTCTAAGCAGCGTCTTTAGGTGTTTTTGGATTTAAAAAAAAAAGAAAAATGTATTAATTAGGTAGAAACGTCGCTTAATTAAGCAAAAGAGGAGACGGTTTTATGGGACACGCGTCACAATTGCATCGTTCTCTCTCTCTCTCTTGACGGATCATCTTCTCTCTTTCTCTCCCGAATCCTCGACGATATCGAAACTCTCTGGTGATCTCTCCTCGGCGCTGATCTCTCCTCGACAGTGTCGTCGGCGACTCTGCTTCTCTTTCGGTCTCCTCGACGAGTCGTCGTCTCCGTCGTTCTCGTCGGCGACTCTGCTTCTCTCTCGGTCTCCTCGACGAGTCGTCGTCTCTGTCGGTCTCATCGACGAGTCGTCTCTCTTGCGATCCTCGACGGCTCGGCTTTGCTATCGGTCTCGCCGACGATTGACACTCCAGTCTCGCGATCCTCCACGACTCCGACTCTCTCTCTCTTGGTCTCGTCGACGCCTCCACGTCTCTCTAGCCATCCTCGACGACTCCGCTTATCTCTCTTGTTCTCCTCGATGACTCTGCGTGTCTTTCTCAGTCGTCGAAGCTCTCCGGCCCGTGACTAGCATCGAGGAAATCAAATCGAAAAAGGTAAAGCTATGTATTTGTCCTTTTATGTCTCCGCTCGTGATTGTACAGATGATGATGTCTCTTGTGTTTGTTTAAGTCCGTGTCTCTGTTTATTATGTTGATTATGTCTGGTGATTTTAAGATCGATCATCACTGATTCTTTTTGTTCTGTCTCTTTGTCTTTGTTTCTTTAGATGAACGAATGAAGCTACACGAAGAAACCTGAAGGTTCTTCAACGCAGAGGTCTACAATTGGCGTACAGGTAAAAAATAAAATTTGCTCTCGTAAATTGATTGCTAGTTTGAAAAAATAACTGTGGTTAGGTGTGATTAATGGTTAGATAGAAACTGATTAATGTCTGCAATATATTGATTGTGAATCTCTTTTCTCTGCAATATATTCATTGTGAATCTGGCTGGTTGTCTGAGGTGTGATTAATGGGTAGATAGAAAGAGGTTTAAGTCTGATTAATGAGTTAGGTGAATGTCAACTCGAATTGGTTGAAAGTTAAACTTTCTCCTCTATAAACAACTCCTTCTTCTCTTCTTCTCTTCCATCTCTCAACTACGGCTTCTTCTCTTCCTTTAGACAAATTCAGATATGGATCCCAATCCATTTAGGAATTTAAATTTTGTTGATCTTCTTCAAAGTCAACAAGATAGTTCTGGTTTTGAATCCTCTGCTCTTCCAGTAATTGGGACACAAGCTACTGAAGGATGCAACTTCGAAGAGAGCAGTCCTGCACAGCCTAAAGAAAGAAGGAGTTGGGGTCCAACAGAGGACGTCGTGCTCATCAGCTCGTGGCTGAACACGAGTAAGGATCCTGTCGTTGGGAATGAGCAGAGGTCAGTTGCATTCTGGAAAAGAATTGCAACTTACTTCAACGCCAGTCCTAAGCTTGTAGGATGTGAAAAGAGAGAGTCGTCTCAGTGCAAGCAAAGATGGCACAAGATCAATGACATGGTGAGCAAGTTTTGTGGAGCGTTTGAGGCTGCTACCAGGGAGAGAAGTAGTGGGCAAAATGAGAATGATGTTCTCAAACTTGCCCACGAAATCTTCTTTACCAACCACAAGAAGAAGTTCACCTTAGAGCACGCATGGAAGGAATTGCGCAATGACCAGAAGTGGTCTGAGCTATCTACTGCCAAAACTGATGGAAGTTCGAAGAAGAGGAAGGTTGGCGACCCTTCACAGTCACAGAACTCGCAAGCAATGGAAACCGATGATGGAAGAACCACCCGTCCCCCTGGCGTTAAGGCATCAAAAGCCGCTGGGAAGAAGGCAGTGGTGGATGGCAAGGACGTTGCTAAGTATCAGACGATGTGGACGATCAGGAAGCAGGATTTGGAGATAAAGGAAAGGATGTCCAAGATGAAGCTACTGGAGAAACTATATGAAAAAACAGAACCGCTACTAGAGTCTGAGGAAGCGCTGAAGCTGAAACTCATAACTGAGTTGATGTGAGTTGATGTCTAAGTAGTTAAGTGTTAAGTGTCAAGTGTTCGTTTCAGTTATGCGTTAAGTTTCAGTGTGAAAATGTTGTGTGATGTTAAAATGCTTTTGTGGTTCTCATGTTCTGTGATGTTAAATTTAATGGTGGTGTTATTATGTTTTGTGGTGTTCTTACGTTTAAAATTTTGTTGTCCTAATGCAGGTGAGAAAGTGAAGTTTGAAGTGAAGTCAAGTCTCGGTTTCAACTAGAGAAGTCACGGACTGGTGTTTTGTAGTGGCATGTGTAGTGGCTTGTAGAAGTGTCATGTGTAGTGTCTTCTAGCTAGTGTCATGTGTAGTGTCTTGTAGAAGTCACGGACTGGTGTTTTGTAGTGGCATGTGTAGTGGCTTTTTGGAGTCACGGACTGCTGTCTTGTAGTGGCATGTGTGTGTCATGTTGTATGATTGTGTTTGTGTCACGGAGTACTTGTTTTTTTTATATGCATGTGTCTTTAAAACCAAACACAAGCGACTTGTTACAGCATCAAAGCCATCTCCTCTCTTTTAAATCTCAACCTGCTTCTTTAATCTCAAGCGACTTCTACTTCCAACAACATCTCCACTCTCTTTAATCTCAAGCGACTTCTACTTCCACTTTCTTTACATCTCCACTCTCTTTACACAAAGCCATCCCCATTTTCTTTACATCTCCACTCTCTTTAATCTCAACGTCTCCACTCTCTTTACGCAACGCCATCTCTACGTCTCCACTCTCTTTACACAAAGCCATAACCACTTTCTTTAACCACCCTATAATCACCAAGTATGGCTTCTTCTTCCCATAACAATCTAGATGAAGAATTTGATCAAATGTTTGATGATGCATTTGATCAAGAGTTCGATCAAATTTTCGATCAAACTTTCGAAAATTTAATGATTCACGGTGATGAAGAAGACGCAAGGAAAAAAAGAAAAAAACGAGCCTTTATCGAAAGAAACCGAGAAGAAGGTCATGTACGTCTATGGAATGATTATTTCAGTGAAACTCCGACGTATCCTGAAAATTTTTTCCGACGACGGTTTAGAATGAACAAGCCTTTGTTCATGCGTATTGTTGATCGACTCTCCGATGAAGTTCCATACTTTCGACAAAAAAAAGATGCTCTTGGAAGGCTTGGTCTCTCTTCACTCCAAAAGTGTACAGCAGCTATTCGTGTCTTGGCATATGGTACTGCGGCTGATACGGTCGATGAATACCTACGTCTCGGTGAATCCACAACTCGTAAATGTTTGGAACATTTTGTGGAAGGAATAATAAATTTATTCGGCGAAGAGTACCTACGAAAACCAACACCGGCTGATCTACAACGTCTACTTTATATTGGAGAGTATCGTGGATTTCCCGGTATGATAGGCAGCATCGATTGTATGCATTGGGAGTGGAAGAATTGTCCTACTGCTTGGAAAGGACAATATTCTCGTGGCTCGGGAAAACCAACAATCGTTTTAGAGGCGGTTGCTTCATACGATCTCTGGATATGGCACGCGTTTTTTGGACCACCAGGTACCTTAAACGATATCAATGTTCTTGATCGCTCACCTGTTTTTGATGACATAATAAAGGGTCATGCTCCGGCAGTCACTTACTATGTCAATGGAAGAGAGTATCATCAGGCTTACTATCTCACCGATGGTATTTATCCGAAATGGACAACTTTTATCCAGTCTATTCCATTGCCACAAGGGCCGAAAGCAGTTTTATTTGCTCAACATCAAGAAGCTGTCCGAAAGGATGTCGAGCGTGCTTTTGGAGTCTTGCAATCTCGCTTTGCCATCGTTAAAAATCCAGCACTTTTTTGGGATAAAGTCAAAATAGGGAGGATTATGCGAGCATGTATCATACTCCATAACATGATAGTTGAAAACGAACGGGATGGATACTCTCTATTTAATGTTGACGAGTTCCAACAAGGAGAAGACAACGGAAGTTCACATGTGGATCTCATGTATTCTACAGATATCCCTACAAATATCGCCAATATGATGAATGTTCGAACTAGAATTCGTGATAGACAGATGCATCAACAACTAAAAGATGATTTGGTTGAACATGTATGGCTTAAATTTGGACGTGAAGACGACAATAACTGAACTCGGATGCTTCTTTCAAAGTATTATCGTTTATTTTAGTAATCTTTGTTTTTATGTTTTTTTAAAAAATATTATGTTTCAAATGTTATCTTTTTACTATGTTTTATTTGATTAAAAAAATAAGTTTCATAAAAAAAATTTTAAGAACCCTTAATTAAGAACCTTTGCAATGGACCTATTAAATTTATGGGTTTCTTATCCTAATCTCTTAATACACTTTTCCTAATAAAATGCATTAAAAAATTAAGAAGAACCCCTTATATGGGGTTTTGCAATAATCCTGCTCTAAGTTCCGGCAAAAAACAAAAAATCAGCCCTAATAGGTATTTGAAACGATTCTCCAGATATTTTGCTGTCTACATCACGACGACGTGAGTTGCCTTTCTAGTGAACGTTTTTATGATTCTAGAGTTGGGAAACTGTTAAAATTTGTATTTGATTATATAGTTCTGAATTGTGTATTATTATATTGTTTTGATCATTGATAAAGCCCTAAATGGAATCAAAATCGACCTCCGGTGTTGTCCGTCGCAAGCCACCGTCGTTCAGATTTTATCCATACACTTCAGGGTCAGTGATGTTACTTAGTTCCACTTGAGAGCCTACTTAGCTTGCTCAGTCATACAATATTTAATATTTTTGTTTTCTAGGAGCGCCTCTGGAAAGAAGGACATGAAAGATGAGGTTATAAGATTAGGAGTTGAGTTCTCTGTCTCTGTAGCTGAATCGATGTTCCTGTTGTGTGATGATATACGTACTATGTTGTTCATCTCCTTGACGTTGTGGAAGTATGTACTACCAGAAGGGAATCCTGTGGTAGAAAGGTTGTTTCTCCTTATTCATTACATCTACTCAAAAGATATCAAACCGAAAAATGGAGTATTATATCAGAACGGTGAAGGAAAGTCAGCACAATGGAATCTTATCAAGACAACGTGGAATGATTTCGTTTGCGGTATCATAGTTTTGAATCGCCTTGTTTTGGTTCTCAGAGTAAAAGATTGCTCTTATGATGATAGGCTACTATTGTCAGCTATTGCAAAATACAAGCAAGAGCTGAAGAATCTAGAGGGTAAATTGAGGTCTGCTAAAGATGTTTCAGAGGCCAATGGGTTTGCCAGGGAGACAATAAAGTCTAACATTTTTCCCTTTTGGAAGTCTCTCTTTGATGAACAAGGTAAAGAAGAAATACCAACACTAGAAGAAAACAGCGGTATTCTGACGGACGTTCCGACGGAAAATGAATTCCTCGGAATATACCGAGGAATTTCCGAGGCAATTCCGAGGAAACACAAAATTTGGCTTCCTCGGAATTTCCTCGGAATATACCGACGGAATTCCGAGGAAAATTCAGTTCGTCGGAATATTCCGACGGAATACCGAGGAAAATTCAGTTCGTCGGAATATTCCGACGGAATACCGAGGAAAATAGTATTCCTAGGAAAAAACCGATGAATTCCGAGGAAATATTATAGACGTTAGAGAGCCGTTGGGGGGATTTTAAAAATTCCGAGAAAATTCCGAGGGCAGAAAGGTTTTCCTCAGAATTTCCTCGGAATAGATCTTGTCGATTTAGGGATTTGATTATACATTCCTTTTCCTCGGAATTTCCTCGGAATTTTCCGAGGAAATTCCGACGACGATAGAGTTTTCCTCGGAATTCCCTCGGAAAATTCCGAGGAAATTCCGAGGAACTTGGGGTTTTAAACCGAAAACAACGTTTTACGGATTGAATAACACGTATATAACCTTCATTAAGTGTCTTAACCAGATTATGAAGTCAAACTTTGGTGTTTTACCCAATAACAAACACTTTTACGATTGCATGAACGAAAACCACACAACATAAGAGAAACACTTATACACTTTAACAAACGGTAAAGAGAATACTTACAATTATTTTTGAAATTTTGTTATTTCATGGTTTATGATCATCTATACAAAGAATCCTCAATGGTATGCATTATAATTGTATAAGAAATGAAATACGGCGAAAATAATCGATGTTTTGAAACCCCAAACCCTGGTTCCTCGGAATTTCCTCGGTAAATTCCGAGGAAATTCCGAGGAAATCTGGTTCCTCGGAATATTTTCATTTAACCGGGTAAACCAAGCCGCCAAATATTTCGCGAAAATTGAATTAATGATTTCCGAGGAAATTCCGACGGATATAGTAAATATTTCCGAGGAAATTCCGACGGATAATTTCCGTCGGACCCCTCATTTTATTAGGTCGAGCCCGACCTTCTTCCCCATTTCTCTCCGCCGCAATCTCTCTTTCTCCTGCGATTTCGTCGACTCCTCTCTTCTCCCTTGCGATTTGCGGCGCTTTCTCTCTTCTCCCTCGCGATTTCCACCCTAATCCTCATGTATGAACCCTATCCCACTCTTTTAGGTTAGATTTGTATGGTTTTTAAGTAGATTTGATGATTTTGGAATGAGATTTATAGATTTTGTTAGGGTGAATGGTAGATTTATAGATTTTGTTAGGGTGAATGGTAGATTTGATTTGTATCACTTGATTTGAATTTTTTTTTTTAGTTTTTATTAATTTTGTGGTTATAAAAATCGAATTTGTAATTATATATATATATTGAAAACGTTTTTTGTATTTAAAATCTATTTTTTGCATTTTAACTTCATTTATATATTTATTAAACATTTTTAAAATCTATAAAACTTTTTTAAGATTAAAAATCATATATATAATATTTAAAATCATTTTTTGTGGTTATAAAACGTTTTATGTATTTATATAAAAAATATAAATTTCTATATTTATTAAACATTTTTAATATTATGAAAACTATTTTTTGTAATTATTTAACATTTTAAATATTTTTAAAACTATTTTTTGTAATTATTAACTGTTTTTGTGATTTATTTAAACTATTTTTTTAATTTTTATACTATTTTATATTTATTAAAACTAATTTGTATTTATAAAACATTTTTTTATTATAAACACTATTTTATAATTTTTTGTATTTATAAAAACTATTTTGTATTTATAAAAAGATGATTTCATATTTATAAAAATATTTATATTTATTAAAACTAATTTTGTATTTATAAAACATTTTTTTGATTTATAAACACTATTTTATTATTTTTTGTATTTATAAAAACTATTTTGTATTTATAAAAAGATGATTTCATATTTATAAAAATATTTATATTTATTATAACTAATTTTGTATTTATAAAACATTTTTTTATTTATAAAAACTATTTTAGTTTTTTTTTTATTTATAAAAACTATTTTGTATTTATAAAAAGATGATTTCATATTTATAAAAATATTTATATTTATTATAACTAATTTTGTATTTATAAAACATTTTATTTATTTATAAAAACTATTTTATTTTTTTTGTATTTTAAATATATTTTCTATTTCAATTTCAATTTTATATTTTCGAATTTCAATTTAAAAAAATAAATTTATATTTTTTTTTTTTAATTTTGGAAATATTCCGAGGAAGTGTATCCCTCGGGATATTCCGACGACATCTTCCTCGGAATATTCCGAGGAAATTCCGACGAACATGTGGTCCTCGGAATTTCCTCGGAAATTCGTTTCCTCGGAATTCCGTCGGAAATTCGTTTCCTCGGAATTCCGTCGGAAATTTCCGAGGAATTTCCGAGGAAAAATGAAATTCCGAGGAGTTATTTCCGAGGACTTTTTTCGTCGGTATGTCGTCGGAATAGCGTTATTCCGACGACATACCGACGATATTTTCCCTCAGTATGTCGCTGTTTTCTTGTAGTGCAAGAGAGATAAAAAATAGGATGCTTAGGGAATTGTTTAAGCCTCTTGATGGTGAGACTTGGGATATAGAGATAAAGTCACTGCCTTTACATTCTCCTTACATTTTAGGAAGAGATTTTGCAAAGCAGGAGCTCAAAGACGAGGTTGTGCGACTAGGAGTTGAGCTTTCATTATATATAGCTCAAGCGATGTTTTTGTTATGTGATGACATTCGTAGTATGTTATGGCTTTGCTATAAGTTATGGAGAGATGCGGGGCGAAGGTACATTTATCCTAATAGTCTCGTGCTGGAAAGAGTGCTTCGTGTCATTCATTATGTCTACTTCAAATATATCGAACCGAAGAATGGAGTATATCGTAATGGTGGCTTGTCGGTCCAAATCAGACTTGCTATACCAACATGGGAGAATTTTGATGATGTGATATTATCTCTGAATGTCCTTGTACTGGTTCTCAGACAAGAAGGAAGATGTGCATCTGGCCGAAACTTTATGTCTAGTATGGAAGAACAACTGAAGAAGGTAGAAGAGAAGTTGAGGTGTGGGAAGGTTGTTTCAGAGGCCAATGGGTTTAGAAGGGAAGTGATAGAGCCTAGCTTTTTCGGCTTGTGGAAGTCTCTATTTAATAAAGAAACTAATAATGAAGCAACACAGACTCTGAAAGTGATAAAGAATAGAATTCTTCACGACCTTTTTCAACCTCTACATAACGAAGTAGCACCACCACCGTAGCTGCTACTAGGTTACTGTTGCCTCTATCGAACTAGAATAAAGAGGGATAGTTGGTTATCTTTGATTGGTAATTTTATCGAATTTGGTTTCTTTAGATTGTTTGATGATATAATACAAGTGGTGTTGTAATACTCTTGTCATGATTTGGATATTCATTACCAAAATCTGGACCGTTTCCGCTGAAAAACTAAGATCATTGAACCAAAAGAGTATAGGAGTTAGTGACGAACACAGTGGGATCCCGCAAATACTATGTTCTTTACAAATGGCAGAGACGTCAAGATTGCACAGTAAACTTTAAGAGCAGTAAAGAAAAATGTAACATCCCGAGTTGTGATATGTGAAAAGGCTTAAGAGAATTGATTTGGCTACCTATGTCACCAAAGTTGACTTACCTTTTCCGGAGCACATCCTGAAAGAACTCCAGAGTTAAGCGTGCTTGAGCTGGAGTAGTGGAAGGATGGGTGACCTATCGGGAAGTGATTCGCGATAGCGTGCGAGTGAGGCCAAAGCACGGGGAAAGGTCGGGTGGTGATTGCAGGGTCAGTAAACAATGATTTCGAGCCTTTGGAAAATTTAACGGACCGACCGTCAGACGGGATGGGGCCCACAGGCCGAAAGAGCGGGCGTGGGTGGCCCATTAGCCGTGGGCGGGTCGGGGCGTTACAAGTGGTATCAGAGCTGGTTAGTCGTCTCAGTTCTGACCTGAGAGGCGTCTTGAGACCTGTCGTGGAGCGCAACGAGGACGTTGCGTTCTTTGAGAGGGGGTGAATTGTAACATCCCGAGTTGTGATATGTGAAAAGGCTTAAGAGAATTGATTTGGCTACCTATGTCACCAAAGTTGACTTACCTTTTCCGGAGCACATCCTGAAAGAACTCCAGAGTTAAGCGTGCTTGAGCTGGAGTAGTGGAAGGATGGGTGACCTATCGGGAAGTGATTCGCGATAGCGTGCGAGTGAGGCCAAAGCACGGGGAAAGGTCGGGTGGTGATTGCAGGGTCAGTAAACAATGATTTCGAGCCTTTGGAAAATTTAACGGACCGACCGTCAGACGGGATGGGGCCCACGGGCCGAAAGAGCGGGCGTGGGTGGCCCATTAGCCGTGGGCGGGTCGGGGCGTTACAAAAAAGTGCTAAAAAAATGATAAAATAGTTTTGCTGAACAGTTTCTTGTAGCTCAAGGAAAGAACCAACCAAACACATGTCTTGAGTTGTGGGCACGTCAGGCATCTCATTAACAACAAGCTTCCAACAAAACAGACATCATCATCAGTCTCTATCTCTGTATTAAAGATGAGACTATAAAAAAGTTTGTTTTAATTAATTTGACACATGAAATATACCTAATTTTCTAGGTTTTCATATTCTGCTAATTCTCTCCCAATATAGAATTTAGCTCCTGAAATCCAAGACATGTTGTATAGTCAAGCACAGAAGCTTGAGAACAAAGATTGTTTATAGAGGATTTCAAAGCTAGACGAGCCAAATATATAAGTGCCGGTTAAAATGTTTCATAGAAGTGAAATATGTACAAACAAAAGCAAAATGTTAAAGAGAAAAGCCGGATTCAAATATTTAATTTTTGGTCGAACCGATTTTGAAACGGTTTTGATTTATATATCTAATTTCTATGAAACAAAAATTTGAAATTGAATTGATTGAACCGAGCCGAAACTAACCGAAAAAGACAAAAAATGAAATTGAACCGAACCGAACTGCAAAAAAAAAAAAAATTAAATTGACCCTAACAGAAGCGCAAAAAGACAAAAAAGGTTGAAATTGAACTAATTAAACCGAAACGAACCGCACATAAAACCGAATCAAATATCTCTTACGTGTTTTGAGGCTTTGAGCTGTTACTGTTCTGATTGAATTCAAAGCTATATATTGATTCGATAATGATGTTCTTATGGATTGATCTTCTTTTTCCAGAATCGGTGAGCTATATTATGCTGCTTTTGTCACTGTAACTACTTGTTAATGCTTTGGCTTTATACATCTCTCAAGACTTTTGTTATGTTATGATCACTCTCCTCTTGATTGCTTGCTTCACAAACATGTTTAGGGCTTCATTTTTTTTCATATTGGTCTCTTTTGGTTTGAATTGATTATATCCTTCATTTGATGCCAGTCCTCCACAAAGAAGGTAATAGTGTCCATGTGATGATCTTGACTCTGAATCCAAAAGGTGTTGACATTCATGAGACTTGAGACACTAGGTGCTTGTGTTGCTGAAATTTTAGTTTCTCTCCTAAAGCTCATATCTTTTGGATGTTCAGGTTTTGAGACGAGACAGGGTCTACCTTCTCTGTGGTAGTGTCATTGGTTGCTAAACAAGGCCACAGGGGGAAAACATGTGTATGATATGACGTGGAGAGGAAGCAAAGTAAGCTTGGTGGAGATGAGCTTGTTGCTGAGCTGGAAAATTCATGAACAATACTACATTATCCTTACTCTTGTTCTATGGTCTAATCCTTCAACTAGTCCAGGTCTTTCGTCTATAGAACAGCTGTGGCTAATATATGACAATACTACATTATCCTTACTCTTGCTTGCTTTCGGATACTGATTAGGATCATCTAGTTTTTCTTTAATAAAAAGCAGTTAATCATCAGAAGATTAACATAGCCATGAGGGTCCAAATGCTAGAGAGAAGAGAGCATTCTCACTAAAAAAGACTCCAGAAAATTCACTACATGTGTCAACTATACAGATAGCCAGTGAAGTCAATATTACACTACATAGAGACAAATCACAAATCACTTAGAAGTTCAGTTAATGACTCATCTTGGTTGACACTTCGGGCTTCTGAAAGATGAATGGTCGCCAACTGTAAAGCTTTTGTTGCTGCTGTAATATTGGTCTGACAGTCTTCTAGGTGTGCAACTGAATTTGCGTTGAGCTTGATCAAGGGACAATGTGTTAACCATGACCGAAGCTTGTTCAGCTAGTCTATGCGCTTCAGTAAGTCGTTGAGATATACCATCAGGTGCTGGTGGTGGTGCTGAATCATTAACATGAGGTGGTGGTGGTGGGGCCTTGTTAACAGGAGGAGGTGGTGGCAGAAGTTGTGGTGGTGAATCGCTTGCAAAGTTACAGGAAGGGTATACCTCGCCGGAGAAATCTGAGATGATCGGAGAAGACGACGAGGAAGAAACGATTCTTTCACTTTCTCTCTGCCTTCGTAACGAACTCTGTTACCGCTACTCTGTTTTATAAACAATAAAATTGTTGATGGGCTCTTTTCTTTATTGGGCCAAATAACATTTATCATACCCATTTTAAAACCCACCTTCGATGTAAGTGTCCCACAAAATACGACACGTGTAATCATCAGGTGAGCCATCTGCTTCTCTTCTCTCCTCTCTTACGGATAGTAAGCAATAAAAAAAAATAGAAGTTTCTTCCTATTTTATTAATAAAAAATTAGATTTATCATTATTCCGCTCCCAGAAAAATATCTTCGGCTCAGGAGAAAGACTGTGATCGATGGCGGAGGGTGAAGTTACGCCCCCACCTCGTAAAGTTCTCATCATATCCGCTGGTGCTAGCCACTCCGTCGCTCTCCTCTGTACGTCTCACTCCCTAGACAATGAGTTCAGTAATAGTTCGATGTTTGATTTTGAACGTTTTGATTTTTGGTTTTGGTTTGGTAGCTGGAGAGGTTGTTTGCTCATGGGGTCGAGGAGAGGATGGACAGTTAGGTCACGGAGACGCAGAGGATCGATCTTCCCCGACGCAGCTAAGCGCCTTGGATGAACACCAAATCGTTTCCGTTACCTGTGGTGCTGACCACACCGTTGCTTATTCACAGTCACGCTTGGAGGTCTATAGTTGGGGATGGTTTGCTTCTCATCAATTATCTCTTTACTATTTTTTATATCAATTTTTGGTGGTTAGATTGTGTTTTGTGAACAGTTACTTGATACACTCGTTTGTACACATGTGTTTTTGCAGGGGTGATTTTGGGAGATTAGGCCATGGGAACTCGAGTGACTTGTTTACTCCGCTCCCAATAAAAGCATTGCACGGTGTTATGATAAAGCAGATTGCTTGTGGGGATAGTCATTGTTTGGCTGTGACAATGGATGGAGAGGTGCAGAGGTATTTTACTCTTATTAGCTATTCTTCTTCTCCTTATGTGCAACCAACAATCACAGTTAATATGGCTTTTTATCCATATTTTTTTATAATGTCAATTGATTCAAGTGTAGTTTTATGTATTTTGGTTATTTTGATATATGTGTATAAAGCTGGGGGCGCAACCAGAATGGTCAACTTGGTTTAGGGAACACAGAAGATTCTCTAGTGCCTCAGAAGATACAAGCCTTTGAGGTTTGTGTCGCTAGCTATATATTCTTCTTGTGGAATCATGTTAACATCTATTTGTCATTGTAGCTTTCTGAACTTACCAAACACACTGTGATTCAGAATTGAGTCAATGTTGGGTCCATACATTTTCGCAACTTGCTCTTTTTGAAAATACGAGTAATACTAATTAAGGGTCCACATCTGGTGGAGACATTTTCAAAATATAGTAAAAGTTACCGTATGTAGGATAGGAAACTAATACATGAGGGGGTCTAAAATAGCTATAACTTTGTGTTATTATACTATCCGCAAACACAGATGTAAGGTAGGGTCTATTGATAATAGCTCTGACCAAGTAAATTAGAAGATTTATTGATCGTAGACTGTAAGTAGGTTGGTTACTTAATCCAAAGTGTTACATCGACGCTTCAAATTCTTAATGGGTGCAGGGAATACGAATCAAAATGGTTGCAGCTGGTGCAGAACACACTGCTGCGGTTACAGAAGATGGTGATCTTTATGGATGGGGATGGGGAAGATATGGAAATTTGGGATTAGGTGACCGGAATGACCGCTTGGTTCCTGAAAGAGTTACCTCTGCTGGTGTAAGAAGCTATCAGACTCTTGCTCTATATTTATTTGAAACACCTGCTATTTGTTTACACTTGCATTTGAAATTCAGTATACATGAAATGATTCAAATATAGTTCAATGAGCCTTGCCCTTGATTATACACTGCACTATATGTTCTCCTTAATCTGAACAACAGAGCATGGATCATTGAGATCATGCACCCTCACTAATACTCACTTTCGTGGTTGTGGGAAATAAAATTGTAGGGTGAGAAGATGTCGATGGTTGCTTGTGGATGGCGACACACAATATCAGTTTCTTACTCTGGAGCATTATATACTTATGGATGGAGCAAATATGGACAACTAGGACATGGAGACTTGGAGGATCACCTTGTTCCTCACAAACTGGAAGCGCTAGGCAACAGCGTTATCTCTCAGGTTTCACCTAGGCCTCCTAAATTGCTTATATTTATTCATTAAATAGGATTAATACTTGGGTGTTTTTCTTATTCTCGCTGCATGAATTAAGTAGTAAAAGTTTCTGACAGTTATTGTTTGTTGAAGAAGACCGTCTCATTGTATATATCTCTGCTGGTTGTGTTCTTCTGGCTCAAGATCTTCGGGATCATTTTTGGTTATTTTTCAGATTTCGGGAGGTTGGAGACATACAATGGCATTGACTTCTGATGGAAAACTATATGGATGGGGTTGGAATAAGGTCAAGCTATATCATCTACACATTAATCTGAGTTTTGCTTTCAGTTGCTTTAGGCATGCGCTTGAATAGTGTTTTAAGCAACAAAATCGACTATACTTGTCAGCAAGATATGCAATCCTTATACTGCGTTGCTAAAAGTAACTCACCTTGAATAGGGCAAGCTTCTAACTTACGCTCCTTTTTAGCACGCAGTTTGGACAAGTAGGAGTGGGCAATAACTTAGATCAGTGTTCTCCTGTGCAAGTGCGATTTCCCGACGATCAGGCATGTTGCTTTGACTTAATGACCCCTACAAGATTTTAAGCAGACAGCCTTTTTCACACTCTACATAATAATCAGCTCATGTCTCAATTTTGTTGCTTTTCTTTGCTAATACACACAAATATTTTCACAGAAAGTAGTTCAGGTCTCATGTGGATGGAGACATACCTTGGCTGTGACTGAAAGAAACAATGTGTTTGCTTGGGGCAGAGGTACAAATGGACAGCTCGGTATTGGAGAATCACTTGACAGGTGAAAGTGTGATAATTTTAGTTCAGTGTAACACAAATAAGAAGATCGGCCAAAGCCATTGCTTTACAGTTGCATTCAGTACCCATCGTTGACAACGTGAAATGGATGTTTGGTTTTCTGTCTTTGTAGGAATTCTCCAAAGATCATAGAGGCACTGAGTGTTGATGGAGCAAGTGGACAACATATAGAATCTTCTAGTTTTGATCCATCTTCAGGTGAAAAAGGACAAAAAAAACTTACAGTTTTTAAGTATTCTTAGAGTCATATATTTTAATTTCTCCATTGGGTTGTTGCAGGGAAAAGTTGGGTGTCACCTTCAGAGAGATATGCGGTTGTTCCTGGTGAAACTGTAAGCTTCTTTCCTTCTTACTTCCTAAGAATCTCTGTCCAAATGGCACAAGTGTCGTTTTGCTGCACCTGCTGAAAATGTTAGCATCAGTAAAAGATTGAAAGGCTTATAGATGTTTTAACGATTGAATCATCAATGCTCCTGAACTTTAGGTGTATACATTTGCTTTAAAGATCAATGATGAAGCATATAAGTGTGATTTTGATATTGGTTTTTTTTTGGCAGGGACAAACTGATAGTACAAGCAAAGGCAATGGAGGTGATATCAGTGTCCCACAAACTGATGCCAAGCGTGTTCGACTTTGAGCTGAGAGAAATTTTCTTTTAATTGTTCTTTTTGGCGTGTTTGGTCTCGAAGGTTATCAATGTACTATGTCTAGTTTGAGGTTTGCTTCTTTTTTTTTGTTGCTGTTAGTTTGCCCGTTGTAACTTGTTAATGCCTATTTCCTCCTCTTGGGTTCTTTCGCCATAAGTAAGATGGATAAGCCAAATGTTATATGTTCATATTTCTCAACAAGATAACTTCTAATAGGGGAAAATCGCAATTTAAATTCTGAGAGTGTCACATTCTCGCATTTTAAATACTGAACGTTTTTTACTAGGACTTTAAATTTTGAAAGTGACATTTTTATCATAACAAATCTCCAAGTCAACTAGGAGATATGTACTGTGCATTTTGTGATGACGTGTCGATTTCTTTTTTAAATAAAAATAAAATACACAGAAAATTCAAAAAAATATCAAAAAATCGAACAAATTCAAAAAATATAAAATTTCAAAAAATATAAAAAATAAAATTTCAAAATTAAAAATAAAATAAATATTTTTAAAAATTAATCCAATTATAAACCAATAAGTATATATAATATAATAACTTGAATGGTGATTCTAGATTCTGGTTTTTTGGTTTTGATTTTTTTTAGTTTTTTTGATTTATTAATACTTAACTTGTTAAATTTCCAAAATTAATCGTATTATTGGTATTATTTATTAAAATGCTATTTATTTTAGTAATTTTAAGTTTCTTTAAAAAAGAAATTAACTTATAAGTGAAGTTCTTAAACTAGTAAATAACTTTGAAATTAAATAAATAACTAATCAAACTTTAGAGAAACTAAAATATATGTTACTTATCTAAGAAGTTCCACTCATACCAAAACCTAACATATACAAATCTAAAGGCATACCTCTCTATCTCTTAATTATATTTCAAACTAACTTACAATATTTTAGTTAAGGTCAAAAACATTTTAAGTGGTCTATGACATATTTTCTAGTTTCACAAAAAATAATAAATTAAGTATTAATAAATCAAAAATTAAAAAAAAAATCAAAAACAAAAAAAAAACAGAATCTAGTATACCATTCAAGTTATTACATTATATATATTTATTGGTTTATAATTGGATTATTTTTTTTAAAAAATATTTTATTTTATTTTAATTTTGAAATGTTATTTTTATATTTTTTGAATTTTTCAAAAAAAAAATTGATTTTTTCGAATTTTTTATATTTTTTTGTTTTTATTTTAAAAAAAAAAACGACACGTCTTCACAAAATGAACAGTACATGTCACCTCGTTGATTTGGTAAACAAGTAAACCTCATTGGAGGTTTGTTATGATAAAAATATCACTTTCAAGATTTAAAGTGCTAGTCAAAAACGTTTAGTGTTTAAAGTGCAAAAATAAGACACTTTGAAGGTTTAAAATGTGATTTTCTCCTTCTTATAGTATGTTTTTTGTCTGACAGATCCTTTTTTATCACAGTATATTAAAACATTATCTAGCAGATGATAGTGTTCCATTGATTTTTGGGATATTTAGAAAACTAATATGAAAATGAAGGAAATTCATCGATTCTTCTGGAATATTAAATTTTATTGACTCTCTATGGTTGTTGCCTTTGATGACCACTGAAAGTACAATTTAAAAGATGACAGCTGACAATTTATAAATCAATATCAAACTAAATAAAACTTCGTTGATAAAACTATGAAATTAAGGATCTTTGCGTTCTAATTTACAATTTCGGCTAGATTTTAGCCTTCTAGGCACACTTGCCACTTACATACACACATGCATGTTTCACGTTCCATGTTCTATACACTTACGTACACACATGCATGTTATCAACAATCCGAAAGTTAAGACTATCTAATAATATTCATTTTTCGACCAAGGTCCGGAGATTAATAATATGTAATTATATCCGTTAATCCTACTTGGCTATATAATATTCTAGTGGTAATGGATCGTTGAACATTTTCTATTGGGGTGATTCTCTTCAAAGCTAAACCACCAAATTGCTCTTTTAAGTGTTTCTCTTTATGTGTCGGGTTACTTTCTCAGTTATTCGAAATTGACATGTCACTTAGATTCGATGCCATGTTACTACCTTCTTTTGTTAGTTCCATGTCACATCTTGTAAACTTTCTGAAAGATTCTTCGTGTCTCCTCCGCGAGTTTCCATTCCCCCGTTATTTGGAAATTTATTAAAAATGAACGTTTTACCTCTAAAATATCACCGGCATATGAATAATAATTATGATGTGTATATATATCTTGTCCAAGTTTAATATTTTCTTATTTTAACAAGATTAAAATTTCTGTCATTTATTTAATAGATAAAGCTATGTTATTTATAAAGTCTGACTAATTTATTTATTTATAATCCATATATGGTTTAACAACAAATTTAAACTAACAAACTTTTAGTAAATAACACACCGATTATAAATTCACAACATATGATAAAATGTGAATAACGCAAGATAGTACACGAAAACGAAGAAGCTTATACATTATACACATTTCACCAAATGAAATATATGAATTTTAGCCATTGTCTATTGTTTGTTTCTTTTCTTCATCATTCATCATGGTTTTGTTTAGTAAGTAGTCTTGAACGGCTTGTAAACCTTAAGGTCAAGCATTACTCCAGCCACCGAGCCAACTCCGGCGACCACCGAAATCACTAAACAACCACCGCTCAGCATTTTCAAACAAACCCACTTCATACTCCATCTCTCAACTTTCCTCTGCTTTATATACATCTCCACCGGAAAATAAACCGTCAAAGGCCAAAACCCTAACGCTCCCAAGATCCCCACGACGTCGTTAAAGAACGGCATAAGCATCGATATCACGGTGGTCAAAACCACGAAACATGACCGGAACACTGCTCTGAAAACGTTGACTTTATACGGTGCCCTAACTCCAGGGATCCTGATTTCAAATTCCTTGGAGACCAAGTCACTATCAGGAAACCTAGCCGCGGCTTGTTTATCCACAAACGCGAAGATTGGCTGAGCAAAGACTTGGTAAGCTCCTACAAGGTGGATAACAATAGCGACGTTGGCCACGTCGAGGAGCCAAAACGGGTTGTAGAAACCGAAACCGGTTAAGAGGTTTCCTGGTGCTGCGTCTCCAAAAGCAGCGTAGCCCATGCAACCACATAGCATGTAAAACGTCGTCGTGACGGCTATGCTTATTCTTGTCGCTTGCTTCATCGTTTTTGATTCTGCTGGTGGAGATCTTACAGTGTCTTGAATCTCGATTAGGACAACGGAGTATGAATAAGCAAAGGCAATATCTCCAAGTGCTTGGAAGGTTCTCCATATCTTTTGGGTTTGAGTCACTGTTCCTATGCTTATGCCAGTGAGACTTCCCTTGAATACTCCATTAGCTGAAACCAATAAGAGTTAGTTAGGAACACTCTATTTTACTTGTCTAAGAATCTTTCTGAAGTTGCTCCCTCAGTTTCAAAATTTGTTTTAAAGTTTTAAGTTTGTGTGTAAGAGAACAAAAAATGTGGTTTTATTTTTTTAAGACAAATTTTAAATAAAATTCTGTATGTAACCTCACTATTTTAAAATGTAATAAAATAGATAGAAAAAACTGCTACTAGTATAAAGGATAAAAAATTAAATAGTTTTTAATTTATGTAAAAGTGTCCAAAATGACATTTTTGTGAAACATATATTTTTATGTACCTGCGACCTGAATGATTCCGAGAGCTAAACCTATTGCAGAATATGTGAAGGACATGATGGCAGCAACTATGGAGAGCCACCAAATTTGGTCAAAGTCTTTGATCTGAGAGAGCAAGATCTCTGTAACACCAAACATGATCATGTAGGGGTTGCTAGACATGTGACAAGGGTTCTTCCCTCCGCTCTCGTGAAAGCAGTTTGATCTCTTAATCGCCCTGAAAGCTTAAACCAAATTAAAAGGGGTTTTGACTCATTATTTAGTAGCTAAGGAAACTTCTTGTTGAGAAAGTGAGACTCACATCATGCTTATAGATGCTGCAATTGTGTAACCGACTGTGATTCCAAAAAGATTCAAGAACTGAATCAGACCACAAATCTTGAACCTAAACCCACCTGTCAGAACACAGAACCAGACAGTGTAAAGCATCACAAAACATATTAAGTAAAACTAATATAAGTTTAATTAACAGTACCGAGGATTGATTGGACAGCATCCATGTAAGTGTAGTTTCTCTTTCCGGAAACAGGATCACCAGTTCTGTAGCAGTCACTGAGAAGAGTGGAAGAGAAGTAAGTGACGAAAGAGAACAAGAACATCACTGCAGGTCCAGCGATCCAACCGAGTTGGCCTATGGCCCATGCTAGAGATAGAACACCAGATCCTATCACAGCAGTTATAATATGCGCACTTGCGGTCCAAACCGTCCCTGAACACAAAAACAAAAACAAAAACAAAAACAAAACAAAAAAAATATGAACATCTCTCGTCGGGCTCTTGATGATTTCTAAACTTGAAGTTTAAGTTAACTATACCTGATCTCTTAAGCCTTCCATCATCATCAAAACATTTGAAAGCTGGCCGAGAAACATCCATCTAGGGCTTAGTAAGACATCAAAGTTGTGAGGAATCTCTATAATATTATTTGAGAAGTCAGTTTCCTATGTGTCGCTCTCATATTAACTCTCACGATGGTTGATTACACTGATACCCTTAATGAATTAAAAATATTAAACACTATTATTTTTTTATTTAGTTTCCTTTTAAAAAACTTCCAAAAACATATACATATTATAAAAAGGGAAATTTTTTATAAAGTTAAAAAAAATTGAAAACGAAAATATATGTATATATAATATGATTTCAAAAAAAGGAAAGTTCACAAAGTAGTAATATTACATTTAAAAATATTTTTAAATAAAACAAAATATAGTTTTGAAGTAATAAAATACTTTATTTATATCAATATTTTTGTAGATGAAAAACATAAATTTGTATATAATGTGATTTTATTAAAAATATTTACACGGATAATCTTGATATTAGAAAAAGAAATAACATTTCTTTCAAAACATAATTTTAAACAATACAAAAAAAATTCAAACTAATAGAAGTATTTTTATATATCTAACTATTTTCTTAGAAGATTACACAAAATAATTGAGAAACATAAATTGATATATGTTTAATTGACTAAAAATAGTTTATAATTAGTATTATTGAAGTGATTTATTTATTTTTCATATATTGTTTTGACTATAATAGCTTCCAATTACATCAAAAATAATATCGATAAATTATATTTTACTTATATAATATTATTTTCAAATAAAATTACAATTTTGTGTACTGCTTATTTTTAATAGATATTGAAAACAAAAACAAAAATCAAATAGTTGCAAAATAGATATATTATATTTATCATTATTAAAGTTATTTGTTTTTTAATATTAAATTTTCTTTTAAATTTTATGTTTGTGGAACTTAATATAACTATAATCAAAATACCATAGCAAATCTGAATTCTCATTTTTAATATTAATTTAAATAAATTTTAGTTTCCATTCAATAAATCAAAGGCATAAAGTTATTTAGAATTTATAGAATATTTTAATTATTATAAATATTAATATGTGTTCATGAGCTTCCAGAAATGTATCACCTACTTATGTATGTAACTTCCTATTGAGCATCACTTTCTTTTATAATTTATTTTTAAAACATCAATATATATTTGATAAATATTATGAAATACATGCACGTTAAACGATAAATAAAATTGATTTGATTTGACTTGATTATAATAAAAATAAAAATATATCATTTGAATTTGAAAGAATAACAATAACTCAATATACTCACAACATGAGTGATTCGACTAATCTAACTTATATATAAAATCATAGATTTAACTAAAATAAAATATATAATTTTATAAGAATAGTAATTTATTTTATAAATATAAATCATAGAACAACTCAAAACATATTAAAATGAAAATAAAATATTAAACAACTGTTACAATTTAGTTCTTTTCTAAAATTATATATATATATGCATGAGACTTGAGAATATTATCGTTATATTAATTTATGTAAATTGGAATCAGACACTTTAGTTTATTTTATTTTAGTCTAAGCACAAAATAGTTGAAGTTATACATAATATTCATAAAATATATTTATATATTTAAGACAATAACCACCTAAATGCAAATAAGAAATTAATCAAATTTTAATATATTTAGAATAAAAAATATTATAGTTGAATTCATAGATGCATTCCAAATTATGCAAATGATGACTAAATTGACTGTAAAAACAACAAAACCGATTAAATATAACATATATAAAATCATATCTATTCTATTAAATTAGAAACATGACCTATTGATATAAGTTTAGTCCAACATTTTTCCCACGTGATCTACTTAAAAATAACTGTAACTACTTTTTATTAACCCTCCACTTTAATCCCAAAAATCTTGGGAACCATTTCACTCTAATACATATATTAGTGGATGATTATATATTGAGAATATTAAAACTTCCACTTCTATTGAATTCACAATAAAAACAAACTAAACTGAATGGCCACTAAAATAAATTAAGACGGATGCATTGTAGAGAACATATAACTGATGCATTGTTTGTATTTAACTGTCCACTTTATATGTTTATACAAAATTTATGGACACACAAACTAATAATTTTAACCTATTTAATTTTCTAAATATAAAATCTTGCACAGGTTCAAAATTCAGCACTACGAACAATGTTTAACTTCTTTTTAACAATGAAAACACAAATATGAAAATTAATTTTTTAAACAAAAGTTTAAAACAAAAGATTTTACGTGCCTTTTGAAAGAGCGGGTCTGAATCTAGTGTATTATTAAAGTAATATAATATTATAAATATAAATGATGCTTACAAATTATAAATTAATTTAAAATTAAAAGTAAATATCAATCAATTATTATAGTATATTTATTTCAAAAACATTTATACCCGTGCATGAGCACGGGAAAATCACCTAGTTACTATTAGTTCACAATACTGTTATAACTTATAATTAACGATTTTGACGGTAAAATATTTTAGAGAGAGTAGTTTACCTCTCTGCTTATTGAGCCTTAAGAGAATAAGCTGTAGACAAAAGCTATATATGCACAAAACTAAACTCGAAGAAACTAAATAAAAAATGGACAAAGAAATAAATGCAAAAGGCAATGGGTGGTGAGAGCAATACTGCTGCTGCATGTTGTTTGTTTTGGGTCTGGTCATCTTATATAAGCCATCATAAGTGGAGAAGAGAATCTTATTTGCTTATAAAAACAATAATTGTTATTTACAGGTAAGATAAATGAAATTTGGCCACATGAGCCTTACACATTTGTACAAATCTCTATATAATATGCGTATCACTTAGGGTATCCAGCATATCTATATATATATATATATATAACATACATTTTAAAAACAAAACATATTCGATACTACATATCAAGTTTTTGATTCTTAAAAAAAAAAAGGTTTTTGATTCTTTGAATGAAATTATTACTCAATAAAATAGATATATTTTGAGTATACGAGTACTCGAGTATTCTTACAAGCGAGTATGTACATGTACATGAATCTCACGATGCTATAACTTTTGAGGTAAATGAATTTGTAGTACTCGAGATGTGGAAATGGAACACGGAAACTGACAAAAACTACCCATAAATTATCTTCGACATACATTATAAATGTTTCAAAAACATTGCATGTGTCGGACAATATGGATAAAAAACTTTCCGAAAGTATTGATATTTAGTTTTATTCTCCTATCTCTCATGGTATAATAACGTGTACTCTTCTTTTCAAGTGCTTTCATTCTTTTTTTTTGGTAACAAGTGCTTTCATTCTTTTCTCATCCATAATTGCAAAGTTCATGCCACGGCTAAATAGATCAAAACATTAGTGATTCTCTTGATTCGCAAACTGGATCGAAACTTCGAATACTTCAGTTTATTCATTATATGGGATATCCTAAACTTATAATAGGTCGAGTTGATATGTAATGTCTTCGAGTTGATATAGCATTAGCTAGGAACAAGTACATACATAAACATCATAAGGAATAATATTTACCTTTTTGGCTTGGATGTACAGAATGTATGTATATATAAATATTTCAACTTGGAGATTTTTAAGAATTATTGTTTCCTCCATTCTTTAGTGAAAATACGTAAAAAAAGAGAATCGAATGCTATATAGTGTACATACATTCTTAAAAATAATGAATCGAATGCTATATTCCCACAATATACTAAAATAAATAATATAGAAATATAAATTATGCTAAGAAAATATTAGTTATATAGTATAACTAAATAAAATTTAAAATGTATTGTGTTTAGTCTGTAAAAATTAGAAAAAAATAAAGGAGATTCTAAATTTGTTTATTTCATACTATGAATTTATTTTACCTAACTCAAAAATATATTGATATATAATAACAGTTAATAATAAAGTAAAATGTATAAAACAAATCATTATATATTAATAAAATCAAATAAGAAACATAACCAATAACATTATAGATTTATACAAAATATAACACTAAAATGTAAATTGTATCTTTGAAAGTTTTACGATGGTATTTGTTATATATTTATAAAATGAAAATCTACCTGTACGGATGTACGGGTGAAAAGTCTAGTAATCATTCTTACTTCAAATGCTTCCGAGCCCTAGGCTATATTAAAAATTATTGGATATTTATATACTAGAGCGAATGCTAAGTTTAGTTTTTTGTAATTTTTTTTTAATATTATCATAGGAATGTGTTTCAAAAAAAATAATTAACATAAGGAATAGCCGAACAAGTGCTGCATCAGCACATTATAAATCTTGTTATATTGTTTTATGCTTCTCGATTTCAAACTAACATGGGCTGAAATTTCTTCGAACATGTATCGATTATAGTTGTACAAAAAACTAAAATTGATAGGGTTCATACAAAAACTAAATTATGCAATTTTCGAAGAATAGTCCTTAAGGTGAAACTTAACTTTGTACTATAGCTTATTTGAACGGATGGATCCACAACATGAACAAAAAAAAAGATCCCGTTTTGATTTCGGTAAGTTTTTTTTTATCTATTTATACTATTTGGCATGACCGCATGAAGATTAAATGTTTTGATTTCGTTAACATTTTACGTATTCGTAACCAATAATATTTCCGTTTGCTAGTTCTATCAGTTCAAGTTCCAAAAGGTTAATTGTTATTTTTAGAATTCAGGCCAAAAAAATATTGGTTTAAACAAAAAACTAAAGCGAAAATGTGTGATCATAAGAGAATCGAATTTCCATGCAATTATGCAAGTGTTATTATCTAGCATAGTATCTTTGAACACTTTCAAAAACTCCTTTTGAATACCAAGATTCTTTTTTATTAATTAACTTATTATATTCATTACATTTAAATTCTGAAAAATGGTTTATAAATCACTCTATATATAAGGGTAAACTTTACACACTCAAGTCTCTACTGTAAACAGTACAAATTACGTCAAAGCTGTCTGAAAAAAGATGGAGAAAATCAAATCAAGCCTACAGAATCTGATTGATCTTTTATTATTATTTTTGAAACTGACCTGTGCAAATAACTTTTATTACCATGACTTCAAAACCGCGGTCATTACGTATCACATCTTTATTATTATTTCTAATCTTCTAACTATTGAAAGTCTAATTCGTAATGCTAGAATGTTCATGGATTAGTTAGGTGAAAAGTAAAGTGATCTAAGAATAATTTAGCAGAGATGAAAGATAAGATTGTTTCAAGTAGATATTTTTAGCAAATATAATTCATTATGATTATTGTCTACCGTCGTATCCTACCCAACATATAACATTATGTTCTATACACGGTGTATATATCGGTGTAAAAACATAACCAACCGTATATAAAATTCAAATTTCATATCTAATCTATATTTTCACATTTTGTTATGCGAAAGTCAATTATTTCCGTTGAATTAAAAATGTATGTTTACTGTGCCGTTAAGTTTTTAGAGGACGTGTATTAAAAACACTCAATATAAATAATATTTTTAGCTTAAAAGTACCGTGGATTTAGCTGGCTTGGGTCTTTATCGGCAGAGCAGATGATAAAACAGTAATAGTATTCTATAGAAACATAATGTTACAGAAATTGTATATGTTTTCTAATTTGTTTAATATAATAATTAGTAGAACAGTATGATCATGCTATTTAAAATTATTATAAAAATTAGTATATAATATATAATATATTTATTTTTAATGAATATATATATTAATATATAAAATTAAAAAAGTTAGAAAAATAATTTATTTTATTTAATAATTTCTAAATTATGTTTATATCGAAAATATTATTTAAAAATAAATTTTACAATTAAAATATCTATTTTTTAAATAATATTTTACATTTAAAATATAATATAATTTTGGTAACCATGTCATTTGATGAAGGTCAAAAAGGTTTAAACCTTTGTGGTCTCTGTTTTTCTAGAAAATAGCGTGGTTAGTCCACAAATTTAGGGACTATTATGAAATTTTACTATATTAAATGACAAAAAACTAAAACGATGTCCATATACCATGGAAAAGAGTTCAATATACATTAATACAAATGTAGAATGCGTTTATAAATTTTAAAATAACACTAAAGATCATAGGCTTCAGTATATAGAACCTTTACCAAAAAATTCAATATTTTTGTAAGGGTCAGTTAACACATAGATTTTAAGAAATATTAAAAAGAATGAAAATATTGTTTCAATGCATATTTGCATCCTTCACTAACATATGATAAAGGTCAAAGAGGTTTGAAACTTTTGTAATCTCCAATTCTCTAGAAAATATCGATTTTATAGTGGTTAGTCCACCAATTTTAGGGAGTATTACGAAGTTTTACTAAATTAATTGACAAAAAAAAACTATGCCAATGTACCATGAAATAGAGTTTAATATACATTAATACAAATTTAAAATGTGTTTAAAATTTTTAAAACAACACTAAATATAATAGGCTTCAGTATATAGAACATTTACAAAAAAAATTCATTTTTTGTAGGGTTTTAACACATAGATTTTGAGAAAAATTCAAAAATATGAAAATACTGTTATAATGCATAATTGCATCTTTCACTAACATATGATGAAAGTCAAAGAAGTTTGAAACTTTTGTTGTCTCCATTTCTCTGGAAAACAACGATTTTATGGTGGTTATTCTACCAATTTAGAGAGTATTATGAAGTTTTACTAAATTTATTGAAAAAGAATTAAAAGTATGCCCATGTAGCATGAAAGAGAGTTTAATATACATTAACACAAATGTAGAGTGTGTTAGAAATTTTAAAACAACACTAAAGATCATAAGCTTCAGTATATAGAACATTTACCGAAACAAATAGATTTTGAGAAAAATTCAAAAAAATATGAAAGTTATGTTTTAATGCATAATTGCATCCTTCACTAATATATGATGAATGTCAAAGAGGTTTGAAACTTTTGTTGTTTCCGTTTCTCTAGGAAATAGCGATTTTATAAGTGTTAGTCCATCAATTTAGGGCGTATTATGAAGTTTTACTAAATTAATTGACAAAAAATTAAAATGATTCTCATGTACCATGGAAGAGAGTTTAATATATATTGATACAAATATAGAATGTGTTTAGAAATTTTGAAACAACACTATAAATCATAGGCTTCAGTATATAGAACATTTGCCGAAAAACTCAATATTTTCATAGGGGTTACACATAGATTTTTGAGAAAAATTCAAAAATAATAAAATTATATTTTAATGCATATTTGCATCATTCACTAACATATGTAGAAGGTCAAAGAGGTTTGGAACTTTTGTTGTCTCCGTTTTTCTAGAGAATAGCGATTTTATAGTGGTTAGTCCACCAATTTGAGGAGTATTATGAAGTTTTACTAAATTAATTGACAAAAAATTAAAAGGATGTCCATGCACCATGAAATAGAGTTTAATATATATTAATATACAAATGTAAAATGTGTTTAGAAATATTAAAACAACACTAAAGATCATAGGCTTCAGTACAAAGAATATTTACCGAAAAATTCAATATTTTCGTAGGGGATTAACACATAGATTTTGAGAAAAATTCAAAAATATGAAAATAATGTTTTAAAGCATATTTTCATCATTCATTAAGATATGATGAGTTCAAAGAGGTTTAGAACATTTGGTGTCTCCATTTTCCCAGATAATAGCGATTTTATAGTGGTTATTCCATCAATTTAGGGAGTATTATAAAGTTTTACTAAATTAATTGACAAAAAATTAAAAAGATGTCCATATACCATGAAAGAGATTTTAATATACATTAGGACAAATGTAGTATGTGTTTAGAAAATTTAAAACAACACTAAAGATCATAGGGATCATTATATAGGGCATTTACCGAAAACTTCAATATTTCGTTGGGGTTAACACATATATTTTGGGAAAAATTCAAAAATATGAAAATAATGTTTTAATGCATAGTTGCATCCTTCACTAACATATGATGAAGGTCAAAGAGGTTTGGAACTTTTGTTGTTTTCATTTCTCTAGAAAACAACGATTTTAAAGTGGTTACTCAACCAATTTAGGGAGTATTATGAAGTTTTACAAAATTAATTGACAAAAAAAATGATGCACATTTACCATGGAAGAGAATTTAATATACATTAATACAAATGTAGAATGTGTTTAGAAATTTTAAAACAACACTAAAGATCATAGACTTCGGTATATAGAACATTTACCGAAAAACTCAATATTTTATATGAGTTAACAAATAGATTTTGAGAAGAATTCAAAAATATGAAAAAATGTTTTAATGCATTGTTGCATCATTCACTAATATATGATAAACTCCAAAGAGGTTTAGAACTTTTGTTGTCTCCGTTTCTTTAGAAAATAATACTTTTATAGTAGTTAGTCCACCAATTTAAGGAGTATTATGAAGTTTTACTAAATTAATTGACGAAAATTAAAACGATGTCCATATATAATGAAAGAGAGTTTAATATACATTATTACAAATGTAGAATGTGTTTAGAATTTTTAAAAGAACACTAAAGATCATAGACTTCAATATATGAAGCATTTACCGAAAAAATTTAATAATTTCGTAAGGGTTGTTAACACATATATTTTGAGAAAAATTCAAAAATATGACAATTCTGTTTTAATGCATAGTTGCATCTCACAATTTAGGGAGTATTATGAGTTTTTACTAAATTAATTGACAAAAATTTAAACCATATCCATGTACCATGAAAGAGAGTTTAGTATACATAATACAAATGTAGAATGTGTTCAGAAATTTTAAAACAACACTAAAGATCATAGGCTTCAGTATATAGACTATAGAGTATTTTAACAAAAAAATCAATATTTTTGTTGGGGGTTAACACATAGATTTTGAGCAAATTTCAGAAATATGAAAATAATGTTTTAATGCATTGTTGCATTTTTCACTAATATATGATGAATGTCAAAGAGGTTTGGAACTTTTGTTGTCTTTGTTTCTTTAAAAAATAGCCATTTTATAGTGGTTAGTCTACTAATTTAGAGAGTATTATGAAATTTTACTAAATTAATTGACAAAAATTAAAATGATGCTCATGTACCGTGAAAGAGAATTTAATATACATTAATACAAATAGATGAGGTGGAATCAGGGTCCCGATACGATCTCAGGATCTAAGAGAAAACCCCTAGGTTCTTACACGACCTCATGGTCCAATTACGATTTCAAGAACCTCCGGATTCCCATATGGCCTAACCACTATCCATATGGTCCATACAGCCCCCCGGACTCCAATACTATTTTAAATGTGAAATACTATTTAAAAAAAATGTTATTGTAAATTTATTTAGAAATCAAAATTTTAATTTTGTGGATATAAAAATAATTTTATGATATTATTAAATAAAATAAATTAATTAATTATATATTTTCTTTAATTTTATAAATTATAAACGTAAATGCTTTTCTAAAAGTTTCATATGAGAGCATTGATCAGAAAGCATTTGGAGAACATTAGCATTTAATAAATGCATTTCTAAATGTTTTTCTAACAAATGTTCATTGGATAATGTAGAGCTTAGTATTAGTAATAATGCTAATGCTGATGTACATCTTTAGTTGGTAGAGGAGTGAGTTTTCAGGGGTTAAGGAACACCGCAACGTGCAATTTCTTATTAGTTTGGTTCGGTCATTTTTTTTATTGTTTAAGGTATAATTTTTTTATGAACCAAATCGGACTGAACTTCCATTTGAACTAACCAAAATTTTGGTTCAATTCAGTTCAAAATTCCATGCCTAATCTATTCGGATTCAGATCGAATATTTTTAGTTCGCATTTCAGTTCTTATGCTCAGACTAGGTTCACTAATAATACTTTAGGTTTATATATATATATATAACAATCATTTATTTTCGGATTCGAACCCACTGGAATATCTTTGTATACAATGCTAAGGTGTTATAAAATTTCATATCAACAAGACTTATATATTGAATCATCCAATAAATTTTATTAATCACTCTAATTAACACAAAAATATAAAAAAAATTCAGACCCACAAACAATCTTCACGAAAGTTGAGATTGAGCTTGGTTAGAATCAATAACAGATATTGTATTCAAAGAGATCCCAAGAGGATCACCACCTTCCTCTTCAAAAACCACCAATAGATTTCCAGATGGTTTCAGAAACGCCCTTGGAATATGATATCTGCATCAATCAAATTAAAATTATACCCCCCAAGTAAAATGTTGTCGTAGTTCATAATGCGTAGTTAATGGACATGTGTGTCACTTACATAGATTGAGAAGGATGACCAGAAGGTGTGAGAAAGGAAACCCAATAACGACCAATGCTTTGACCATTCACCCATACTTCCCCTTTACCCATACTCCCCATATTAAGCCCCACCGGCCCATCTCCGTTCGGCTCGTCAAACATCGTCTGCATATAAATGAAAGTGCAAATGAGGCTAGAGTAAAATGTAGAAAGTAATATACACATTGTATAACCCATACACGTATTGATATATTAATATGAGATTTTAGTTTTATTTACAAATAATCAGATATATAGATAATAGAGGCATACCTTGTACCAAGCAAGAGGGCAATTCTTAATGAGTCCAGCGTCATTGGTACTCCGCTTTACGCTCTTTAGATTCGCCCATTGATGTAACCTAACTTTATCCCCAAGCAAACCCACCTTCACAAGACATACATGTTAGGTTATTTTACTTATTTATCAACACAACAAATTCATGACCTCAGACGTTTTCATATTACCAAGTGACCCCATTGATATCCACTCAAATCGATGGCATTTGTCTCACCACAGCTAATTTGAGCTTTGGTTAGTCCATAAGATTTCCTCTCCATGTAAGCCCCAGAGTCCTTTTATTCATAGGATGAGAAAAAACGTGTCATGGTTCTAATCTGTGTAATACAAGAAACTATTAAACCGGGGTTTGGTTTAATCAAATACCGTACCGGTAAACCGACCATGCCGCTAAGGATTGAAATGTTGTTTTGTCCGTTGATTAAGCTAACTGGAACTTGGAGTTTAACCACCGTGATGTTTCTGCTTCCATGCCCAGAACCTGCAAGAACACACTTCCACTATATTTGAAAATTGAACACATTCGTAACCAAAATAGTAATGTTCTAAAAAATGCGGCGAATCGGTCAAAACAAAACGATTTTTCTAAAATAATCTCTTATAATTGTGTACCTGCTAGTGCATTATTGACGAACACGTGAACCACATGTCCTAATGACTCAATGTAGAGAGACGGGTTCGCGCAAGGTGAACTCGACTCAAACCTTAAATTCATCGAGCCAATATTGTTTTAGTGGTGAGAAATAAACATTAGAAATATGACGAGAAACATGTCTAATATATTACCTTAAAGTGTACCAAAGATAATCAGTTCTGTCCTTTGTCAAGTTGGTATGTTCCAACAAAGCATTAGTCTTCAAAGGTGTGTCTGAAAATGTTGGGATTGATTCTCTAAACACTTCCCATTTGTCTGGAACATTGAACACCTGAACTGGTGTTGTAACTCTCATATTCTTCGCCACATTCACCTTTGCTGTTTCGTAGATTAGGGTTTTGCAATCCTGAAGAATACCAATTGACTTGGGAAGCAAGCTATACGCATTGTTTCTGAACTGCATTTGAATGGCTTTTCTCGCGTCGTTGTTCACCAGAAACGCAACGCATCCACTGTTCTCATCTTCAAAGACATAAGCTTGCTGCATTGGTCCCAAGGAGAGAACCGTTTGCTTCCCATGAAGCAGAGGATTTGCTGAGGATTTAATAGCAGCGTGAAGCTCCTTCAAGTGACCGTACTTTGGTTGTCTTAAAAGACCTTTAAACACAAAACAAGATCAGAATCAGGTTTGTTAGTTATCTTTCCAAATAATGACTGATGCTAAGAACCGGATTAAAGAGCTTTAGATCGAACCGTATTCATCAAGAGGAGCTTGATCATAATATCCTGTAATGAAATATGAAGATGATGTCCTTCCAAAGTTTGTTCCACCATGGTACTGTATAAATTTATGGTTGATGATTAGTTCCTAATGCGTATAGACAGGGACGTGCTAGGCACAGTCCAGTGAAACATTGTTTTCATCCTTAAATTTTTAAGAGATATTATACATAGATATATGCCTCTGAATAATTATTTTTTTTTAATTCCTTATAAAAATTATTTCTAAATATTTATGGCCTCTAAATTTTGAAGACCGCTAATGTTTAAAGAAGAAATATCGAATCTTAGTTACCATGTAGTAGTTAATGTAGCTTCCGTTTTTCGCAATGAAAAGAGCTGCATGGAAAGCTATATCCTCAGCAGATCTAATATAAGGTTCTCCTCCATAAAATTGATAGCTGTTTTTATCAAACATAGTTAATTAACTTCTTGGACAAGAAAAGGAAAATTCAAAATAGACAATAAAGTAAACCCTTACAAAGATGTCCAATCTTCAGTCCACATTTTGGGTTTATTAGGTGAGTTTGGTCCTGGAAATGTCTCGCCGCATCTCATTCCATTGCACGTATTGATCTACAAATTAAATCCTCGAATATTTAAGAGGAAAGAAACATTGATCTTAGATAAGTAACCGGTAGGGTACGGTACGAACCACTGGATCAGGAGCATCGGGCTGCTTGCACATTATCCATGGCACTCCGGTCTGAAGCCCTACTGCCATTTGAGCTGCCCACTTGACGTACGATGCTCCTTTCTCATGAAAACCTGCCTCCACGTTTCCGTACTCGTTCTCTATCTATATTATTAAAATCACACGAACTCAAACAAACACATTCACATCATAATTAGAAGCTAACCGGTCCGGTTTGACTAAACCGTAAGAACTTAATGTTACTATTCTACTATCAGCTATACTAAATAAACCCTAAAATGAAAAGTGTTGCCCCAGCTCATAACACTGGTTTCAAAGTCAATGATCATGATTGGGGTTGGTATGGTTAAGCACTGGTTCGGTTTAGTTAGTTAATCCTACTTTTTGGTTTTGGGTTGGTTCCCTGACATTGGTTTCAGTCTTTCAGATGAACAATAATGAAGTTAATTTACCTGGGAAAGAATGATTGGACCTCCTTGAGACGCATATAAGCCCTCTGATTTCATCAAATTTACGATCTTACTGGTGAATCTTTGCATGTGGAACTTGAATGGCTCGTTATCGGTTCGGTATACCATACCGGGTACATCCCGTAACCAAAATGGCAATCCTCTGGTTAACCAAAGCGGTTGTCAAAATTATTCAACAAAATTTTCAATGTACAATAAAATATTATTTTTTGAGTTTATGAGTAGTATACCCATAATTCCATTCAGCTTCGACGAAGGGTCCAATACGTAGGCAGACATAGAGACCTTGTGATCTAATTTCTTTAATAAACTTCACCAAATCGTTTCTTCCACTAAAATCAAACTGCAAATGTTCATTTTAAGTTTATATCTTAAAGTTTAGTACAAAAAAAAATATCTTAAATTATTTTAGCAGAAAAAAACTAAATGTCATTCTGTTATATAAAAGTAACAAATTATAAATTTCACAGAGATAAATTAGTAAATGGACCAACCTGTCCGAGCTTAGGCTCATGGAGGTTCCAAAAAACGTACGTTTGGATCACATCGATGCCTCCTTCCTTTGTCTTCTTTATCAGAGACGGCCACATCTGCATAAACAAACACAATCATATATTTATTAAATTATTTTAAAGTTACAGTAAATCATTCAAATAATTGAAACATTAATGCATTTCGCAACAAGAATAAGACTGGTTGTCTTTGGATCCCCATTGATTAGAAATTTTAATGACATAAGAAGATTTGTTCACGTGATTGTGTTAAAGTTGTCAAAGGCCTAATGATAATAAGGCTAAGAAACAATGATCATCACATGTCACTTAGGTAAACGATTGTTTTTGTAGGCTAACAACAAAAAAAAATATTGTTATGTATTATTGTTTCACACATTTTGATCTTTTACTTAGTCTATTCATTTATTCAATCAATTTTATTTTTACTTATCAACCATGAGAAGACCATTAAGGAAGCACAGAGAACGAATATATGCTAATTAGTTTAGGATTGTAAATGAATTGATTCGCAACTTCTATCGATTATTTTAGTATATGATAATTTTTAGAAGTACAAAAAAAAAGTCCAAGAAGTAGACAATGACAACATATTAGGAGGAGCCTATAAAAAGAACAGAAACTGTGTCGTTTTGAGACCCGTGACTTTCATTTTCAGTAAAGTCAAAGAGTCAAAGATGTCGTGTTAGATGGAAATCTCTGTCTTAATCTTGATAGTGAAGCTTAATAGATATACCTTGTGAACCATACAATAAAATAATTTACAAATAATACTTGATAGATCAATTTCGCTTCACTACGTAATGCATGTCTTTTTCGATTTTAATGTATTATTTATGTATATAACTTTTCATAAAAATTTCAAAACTAATTATCACGTACACGGCATAAACTTCTGACTAGTGTTATTCCTACCTACTGATTTCGTACTTAATTACATTTTCAATCATCAAACAAAATTACCAAAAATTAAATACATCTTAATTTCCTAGAAAGGTTTTAAGTAAAAAAGAGTTTCTCACGCAAGACGGTACATAAAATGCGAAAACACCTTAAGCAACTATAACTAATTATTTATAAAATAGTCTAGTTACATAAAGTATCATTTGATATATTCCAAAATTCATTTTTCAAGCAACCTCGCATCTAATTTGTGATATCCAAAATTAATACACTGGATTTATTTTGTCATATATATCAGAATTTTGTCATATTACATCAGTATGACACAAGTTTCTGGTCCAACCATGTTTTTCAACCTACCATTATTGTTTACACTTGCCAAAATGTGATAGACATATACACATTATCACCCCCCCCCCCCCCCCCCCCCCCCCCCCCCCTTTTTTTTGAA
>NW_026016676.1:0-98958 GCF_020379485.1 Brassica napus | reverse complement strand
TCAAAACGAAAAAGGACGAACCACTAACTTCAACACACGGAACACAGAAAGGAGCGACGGAACTCCCGACACGACGAAGACGACCACAGAAGAACAATCCTTCACAGAGGCTCAAACCGCGACGAAAGGCCGAAAACTTGGTGGATGCTACAATTCAGAGAAGAGAAGAAACAACGACGCCACAATCGATCCTAATCAACAGAGGATTGGAGCGAGAGGCAGTCGGACAACGAAGACTGAATCGTAGATCGAGCGGTGCCGGCGAGAACGATTCCATGAAGACATCGTCTCCCGGAGACAGAAGCCGACGAAGTCGACGCTGTGAGAGTCGTCGCTTCCCGGAGCAGAGCCGGACGATGATCGGAGGAACTGATCCACCACCGGAGACAAGAGCCGGACGGTAAAACCGAAACCGGCAAACAAAACATCTAACTCTCACTCCCAAAATCAAACTCTAAATCTTCTGAAAGATAAAGATGAGATAAGAAGATCAGAGGATTTAAGAGAAAAATTTCTCACTAGGAGAGGAGAGAAGATGGATATTTGATTCTCAAAACTATAGGAGTTGTTTTCTTCTTCTGCGCTAGGCAATTGTTTTATATAAAATTCCAAATCATTAACATGTTGTACAGATGTCGCGCTGACTGTAACACCACGTCGACTATCAGCTAAATGAAAAGGCAAATAGTATTGTGTCTACAAATATGACGTGCCAGTTAGTGCACGTCACATACGATCCGGCCAATGCGAAAGCGACATATCATCAACCGCTTTTTCTTTATCAACCGTGGAAAGTTCTGGAGCATTTGTCGGATATTTATTTCATTGGACCGACCTTATGTACTTTAAAAAGTATAACCGAGATTTTAATGAACTAATCAATGTATCACCACAAATAAATAATGTATCAAAGTAAACGCAAGCATAAATATTTAGCATGACTTAGTGATAAATAACTACATTTAAATTTTTTTTCAAATGTGAAGAGTTTTTTTTTCTTTCAAAAAGTTAAAACGGAGCTTATTTATATTGTTACTAATCATGAGTAACACTGAAAGACAAATATTAGCAAGCCAAAGATGTGTGTTAAGAACACTCTAGTTCTATAATACTTTAAGAAAGACAAATTAGTTTTAATAGTGACATATTATTTTATTCGAGAAAGTAAATATATACAATTTTACATCTGATAATTCTTTATGTTTATGATAATTTATATATAGTATTTTTTATTAACACTGCCATAAATTTTTACGAAATTCATGTTTTACATTTAATATTTTCTAATTCTTTTCTATAATATATTTAGTTATTACCAAAAAAAAATTTAAGGTTTGAAATTCAGATATTTAGAACATCTCTATCGGCAGATTTTTTTGAGCATTTTAAAAAAAAATATCAAAATGGAAATATTTGTGTTAGAAAAAGTTTTTATAAAAGACATTTTTAGACTCTTCATTACAAATGTCTTTCTTTAATTGAATATCTGTTTTTATTAAATTTAAAAATTAAATAAAAACTAAACTATTATAAAATATGATTATTTTTATCATTAAGAAACTAAAGTGACTATCTCCATCATTGGATGTGCTCTTAGGTCTATAAAACACTAATAAGTTTTTAGTCAAACTAATATATTTTATTAATAAATATTTAGTCAAACAAATGAAATAAGAGGATTAAAATAAAAATTAGTTTATATGTGGAAGGTGCATTTATGATAAATTAAATATTTGGAATGTAAATACAAAAAGTATCAGGGATGATTGCATAAATAATACGATTTTTGAGGTTTACTCCTAAATAATTGACAAGAGCAGAGTGATAAATACAAAAAATATCTTCACATCCTAATCATCACTCAAAATATCTTCCCACTTCCCCTTTTCCACTTTTTAGCTCACTTTTCCCCAACTCTCACCTCAAAATATCTTCACTTAACCCCAAAACAAAACCCGACCCGAACCATGTCAGGAGCTCCCACCGCCGCTTCCCGGCAAACCACAGCCTCCATCTCCCGACTCCAACCCTCGACGCGGAGTCGCAGTCCCTGCTGCAGTCGATCTCCGCTCAAGGCGGTTACGCCTATGCTCGCATGGCGGCGCTAGCAGTCGCCGGCGACCAAAGCGCGGCGGAGGCGGCGCGTGATATGGCCTGGGAGCAGCTTCACTCCGGTCCCTGGCACTCTGTTCTCCCCGTGTGGCGCGACGCTTACTCGATGGCGTGTCTCCACGTGGCCAAGTTCCATTTCGCCGCCGGCGAGTTTGGGAAGCCCTCGGCGCGCTCGATATGGGTCTCATCATGGGAGGGACGCTTCTCCGCAAGGACCTCCACGACTCTGTGCTCTTGGTCTCCTCTGAAGCTCGTAAGAAGGCTAAGAGCCTCGGAGATTTCAAGGGTGAGAAACTTGTCCCTGAAGTTCCCGTCGACGTCAATGAGGTAAAAAGCTCAGATCTTGTTAACATTTTGGTAGGATTAGTTTAGTTTGTCGGGAACTGACAGTGTTGGGTTTGTTGAAAACTTTACTTGCAGGTGCTAAAGATTCTACCTTTGAGGTCATTGACTAGTGGAAGAGTAGACAAGAGGTCTGACTTATCTATGGAGGGGTTTCTGCGTGATTATTTTCAGACAGGTACACCTGTTGTTATAACCAATTGTATGGCTCATTGGCCTGCTAGGACCAAGTGGAACCACTTGGACTATCTCACTTCTGTTGCTGGTAACCGTACCGTTCCCGTCGAGGTGACTTACTCATCGTTTCTTCGCTTATTGTATCTGTAATCATGTTTTTAGTTAGCTTTTGAGTGTTGAGTTAGAGTTTTGACTGAATCAGAATAGCTGAAAGCTGTTAGAAGTTTGAAATGCTATACAGGTGGGGAAAAACTATTGTGTTCAGATTGGAAGCAAGAGCTTGTGACGTTTTCCAAGTTCCTTGAACGGATGAGGACCAATAGATCCACCTCCGTGGAGCCTACTTATCTTGCTCAGCATCCGTTGTTTGATCAGGTATCATGTATACGTGTTGTGCATCATCATCATATACTGATTACTTGAAGCTATGGCTTATTGGTTTAACATGACTGGGTGGGCAGATAAATGAACTGAGAGATGATATATGTATTCCTGATTACTGTTTTGTCGGTGGAGGGGATCTCCAATCTCTTAATGCGTGGTTTGGTCCGGCTGGGACAGTTACTCCCTTACACCATGATCCACATCATAATATACTTGCTCAGGTATTTATGGCTTCAGATCTTTTTCCATAAATGAACATGGCTTCTTGTCTGTGCTGCTCCCTCTCTTTATACGCTTGTCCCCAATGTATACGTTCTGTAAGTGATTAACGAGCTTCTTCTTCTTTGATGTTCTTGCATAAGAAAGCCTGATCATCTCGCTGGATTGAAGCCTGATGTCTGAACAAAAACTAAACTCTTAGTTTGACTAACCAAACTTATCGTTTCACCCCGGAAAATTTATTTAATTTTTTCTTTTCATTCTCCTATTTAATGTTTGATATCATCTGTTCTTCAGGTTGTTGGCAAGAAGTATATAAGGCTTTACCCATCCTCATTGCAAGACGAACTTTACCTTATTCTGAGACAATGCTTTGCAACTCTAGCCAGGTAGTTTTCTAATCCTATATTCAAATCTGATACTGTGTTTAAACGGAAGCTGAGTCGACTTGATCCTTGTGTCCAAACGGGGTGGTTTCAAACTTTGGTTGAAGGTTGATCTTGACAACATCGACAAGAACGAGTTTCCAAAGGTGGTGGAGCTAGAGTTTATGGATTGTATCCTAGAGGAAGGCGAAATGCTGTACATCCCTCCAAATGGTGGCACTATGTCAGGTCTTTAACAATGAGTTTCTCGGTTAGCTTCTGGTGGAGCAATGAAGCAGAGTCCTCTGATTCTTAGCAAATGGAGTATTTTTAATCTCTGTTTCTGGTTTGTTCACTCTGTCTCTTACGTCAATTGTGTTAGATCTTAAAAGTAAGTAGAGAAGAAAACAATTGCTCTGAGACTGAGCATGAAGATGTTTGTTTTGTCTAAGCCTATGTTGTAAAAGACAATTGAGAGCTTTCAAGTCTTGACACAGACATTTTTGTGTGTATCCTCATGGTTTGTCTTTGCATTAAGCCAGGAAAGGTTTAATGAGCATCCATTTCTAAGGAAGAAATGGGCCAAAGGCCCAGTTCAATTTAGTATTCGGTTCTCTTTTGCTACATTTGTCCACGAAAATCATCCGGTTGATTTATGGACAATTGGATCAAAGGTCTTAGAAAAGTATACTCTTTTTTTTCTGAATTTTAAAAGCTCACGAAACACATCAGTTTGTTTATATTTTAGGATTTACAAGTTTCTGTGTGTTTAAAATTAAGTGCTAGAAGAAAAGTTGAAAGTTTATTTTTATGCGATGAGAAAAGAAAAGTTCAGTAAAGTTTTAGGGTTTAAAAGCTAAGCTTATATGTTGAAAATAAAAGTTAAAAGTTAAGTTTTTATGGTTTAAAAGTTAAAAAACACATCACTTTGTTTAGATTTTATGGGCTTAAAAGTTACTTTTTAGAACTGGAGTTTAAAGTTGATATATACTCCTTCCCTTTCAAAATAAATGATGTTTTGGAGAGTTTAAAATGTTTTAAAATATTTGATGTTTTGATATTTTTATATTAGTTTTAGTTTTACAAAACTGTGTCACCAATAATGTTTTATAGTGGTTTTTATGATTGGTTGAATTAGTTTTACTTTATATTTTTAATGTTACTTTTAAGAAAAAAAACTATTCATTAATTCTTGTGTATTCATATTTAAAACATCAAGTATTTTGAAATAGAGGGAGTATTAAACTATTTTACTATTATCTCTATCTTACAAAGATAAAACTTATGAAAAAATTATTCACAAATAATTTTTCTATTATTTAATAATTGTAAATTTCAAACTTCGAAATTTATAAGTTTAACTCAAGACTATCTTATTACATTGTTTTTTTTTTCAGAAAGATACCCTTTCTATATAAAAGTATTATCTTCACAATTTTATCACCAACCAAGGCTTTGGAGTTCGTGGATGATTATAACCAGAAACAATAACTGTAATGTTTTGAGTCTTTTAACACGTAAAATACCCGCAAAAACCTATCCTACAAACTTTGATAAACTCAACAAGTAAAATAGTCAAAGGTAGTACTGATGTGGCAACAAACAGCGAATTCAAACATGAATATTAAACTCATTTCTACAAATTCCTAATGGAGTAATAATATGTCTCATATTAATCATTTATGAATGCCATTGCCAATTGCCAAGAACAAGAAAAATGTATCGCAGTTATGTCTCTTTGTTTATGTACCCTGTGGTTCTATACAAAACCGTCGGTGCTGAACTAGATGTGCGGACGGACAAAGTATCGTAAAATTTCTTTTTTTTTTCTCTTTCTATCGTGACATTTTATTCAACGTAACTACAATTATATGCGATTCGGAAGATGCGTAGAAGAATGCTTATGAAAGAAAAACGATTAAAATGCAAGGACATGGCAACGTGGCATCATGGTGACTTTTGATTAATTGTAGACGAATCTTATCTAGCCGGCAAGTCTCATCGGAAAATCTAATCGTAGCTTCAATTATTTGCATGGAAACTCTCCCCCACTTCCAGTTCCTGTCTCTATCTTAGTTTGTCCGCAAGCTTCCCTATTGATATCTAATGAATGTGCTTCAAACTCTAATCCATGTGTGTGGTTTCTACATATTTGTGTCCACATAACTAGTATTACGAACCATTTAATCCCATGTTATTCATTAAACAAAGCCACATGTTAAGAAAGTTATCACCAATTTTGCAAATATTTAAGGGGGTGTTAGTGGGGATGAGATTTATAATGAGTCTTAGAATTTCTAAGTCTAGTGTTATTGGTTTATAGATTCTCATATTCTCATTGAAATCTATTGTTATTGGTTTGATGATTCTATAACTCTATACAAAATCATTTGTTATTCAAAAAGTTTAGATTTTAATGATTCTACAAATCTATTAAAGTAAGTGTTATTGGGAGTTGAATTCTTATCATTTTAACTCACAAATTAAGATTTTGAGAATACTACATGTTTACCTTGAATTCTTAGAATCATTACATTACTTTATTTTCATAGATTTTCACAATATACAAAATTCTCTACATCTCTTTCCAAATTTAACAAATCTCTCAACTTTTAAAATCAACAAACTCTATTGAAATCTAAGTCCCACTAACACCCCCTAAATCACTTACATTTTCTGAATCACCAATTTATTAGTTTCGGTTTAAGTACCATTATATTCCATAACAATGTTGGTATTTCGGTGTATAGTATTAAATCTAACATGAATTTGCATTTTATGTTGACTATTTAATGTAGAATTTTAATGATTAATGAAGATTACACGAACACACCATTATTGTTGTTTCGAGTCCAAAATGTCTAATCATATAAACCAAACCGAACTATATTATCTAATAACTATGTAAAAATAATATTTAATGTATTTTTGCCAAGTATTGTCCTTTCTCTTTGTTTATAAATATTTATTTTTAAAATTCGTTATTTATTATTATTCGCTATTTATATGCCCATAACGTTTATCTTCTACACTCACACATCAAGTCCCAATTCCCAACACTGTGACAAAAGAGAATCTCGAACAATGAAGCTCAACGTCTTCGTATCACTCCTCCTCCTTCTAGTCTCAACCGCAACATGCTGTCCGCCTTCAGACCGCCGTGCACTTCTAGCTTTCCGTGCAGCACTCCACGAGCCATACCTCGGCATTTTCAACTCATGGACCGGCCAAGACTGCTGCCACAACTGGTACGGCGTTAGCTGCGACTCGCTCACTCACCGAGTCGCCGACATCAACCTCCGCGGCGAGTCAGAAGACCCCATCTTCGAGCGAGCTCACCGAACCGGTTACATGACCGGACACATCTCTCCCGCTATCTGCGACCTCGCTCGTCTCTCCGCCATCACCATCGCCGATTGGAAAGGTATCTCCGGCGAGATTCCCACCTGCATCACACGTCTCCCTTTCCTCCGTACGCTCGATCTCATCGGAAACCAAATCTCCGGCGGGATACCAAACGACATCGGAAGGTTACACCGGTTAGCTGTTTTAAACGTCGCGGATAACCGGATATCCGGTTCAATTCCAAAATCGTTAACCAACCTTTCTAGCTTAATGCACTTAGACCTCCGTAACAACCTCATCTCCGGCGTAATCCCGCCGGACTTCGGCCGGTTAACCATGCTCAGCCGCGCATTGCTAAGCGGGAACCGGATAACCGGTCGAATTCCCGAATCACTAACCCGGATTTACCGGTTAGCGGACGTTGATCTCTCAGGTAACCAACTATACGGCCCGATTCCAGCGTCCCTAGGCCGTATGGCGGTTCTCGCTACGCTTAACCTCGACGGAAACAAATTCTCCGGTGAGATACCACAAACTCTGATGACGTCATCGGTGATGAACTTGAATTTGAGCAGGAACATGTTGCAAGGGAAGATACCGGAAGGGTTCGGACCAAGGTCTTACTTCACTGTACTTGATTTGTCTTATAACAATCTCAAGGGACCAATCCCGAGATCAATTTCTGGTGCGTCGTTTATTGGTCATTTGGATCTTAGCCATAACCATCTCTGCGGGAGGATTCCGGTGGGGTCTCCGTTCAGTCACCTTGAAGCGGCGTCGTTTATGTACAACGACTGTCTTTGCGGCAAACCTTTGAGGGCTTGTTTGAAAAACTGATTTTATGTAATCTTCGTTTATTAGACCTTATTATATTTTATGATTATGCACTGAAGAAAAACATAAATGTGTGCTACGTTCGGTACTTTATGATTGATTATTATCACGACCTCCTCTACTTACATTATAACTGTTTTCTGTGAGTTGTATCCATATCAATACCAAAAAAATATGTTAAAGGAGTTTAAACCTCATATCTACTATACAAACGTTACATTTTTGATCAGGCTACAGAGCTTATATAGCTTCAAAAGATGGATAAAATGGCACTAGAGAGGTAAGTAAATATTGTATCACCTAAATCGACATACCATACGGATACAGTTGTACATTTATTAGAATCATGGAAACTTATTTACTACTAACATATTATATACTATAATTACATAATACATAACATAGAATCTATTCACTTGAGTTTGTTTCTGAAAAAAAAAATATTCTAGGGATAAATATATACATTTGGGGATATATCAAAGAAAAATTTAATGCAAGAAAATCCAACTCACATGAAGAATAGGAACGAATGAATTAAATGAAAACATTAAGTAGAAAGTGGTGTGGTGTGGGGTAATGATAATAAAGTGTGCAATAAAGAAAAATAAATGGGCAGAAGCATTGCATGTGAAACTCTGTAAGCATTTTGCGGTGAGTGTGACCTCAGGACCTGTCGCTGCTGCTTCACTACATGGGTCTACTCACTTGCATTCATTTCTTATTGTCTCTAAATTAATATACCATTTTAATTATAAGCTGTACTGGGCCCATTAGAGCCCATATAACTGGACCTGCGGACGTTCCAATTTATGACTGCCAAAACACAAACCTTGTATTCTGTACGTGGTGGTGGTGGTACGCAAAAGTTTTAAGTTATTGATGAGATTCAATATCACTAGTATAAGCAAGTCCGAACCTGTTTCATTCTCATGTTTTAAGAATAGGTTACCAAGTCAACTAATGTGAGCTCATTATTTCTTCTTATAAGTTGAAAAAAGCACCTGAAAGCTAACTATTGAAAATTACGTTAGTGGCAAAGCAAATAGATGAGGATGAAAAGAAAATTGTATTGTAATCAAAATCTTCAACTATTCCTGCTATGGGCTTGTATGGCGTGAGTTTGGGCTAGTGTTAGGCTGTTAGCCGAACACAACACGTGAAATTACCTTCTTTTATCTTTCTTAATGCCATTATTTCCTACTTGTTACAATTTTTCGGCAATAACAAAGGAACAAAATTCAAGAAAACCAAAAAATAAAAAAAAATCTCCCAAATTTCAAATGAAAAGAAATTTGCAATTGTTACCATATCCAATCTTGGGATAGTCTTTAACTAGTTGTGTAATTTTCAAGGCTCTATCTTATATGGTACTATTACTTTTGAATCTATTCAACACATAATTGAGATCCACAGCGTAGATCCTTGATCCTTTGTAGTTATTTAGTTGTGACCCCACGTTAATTGTGAATATATATAAAATGTTTATTTTAGCATTGATGATTATATAGCCCTTATTACAAGAATTAAGATAAGAAAACAAACAAACATAGAGTAAAGTGTCTGCAGAGAATTCAGTGTCATAGTCTTCTCTATCTCTTACTTTGTTTATATACATAGCTAATAGCTTGTAATGATCATGGTTATGTTTCCATTTACTTTAATGGATTTAGCTGTTATTAGTTAAACGACTTTATTAGTAACTCATCAACTCACTTCATAATTAACATGGTGAATCTGAAATTGCTGCTTGGTTTTCGATAAAACTGTCATGTACTCCATTCGACATCTTTATTTTATGGTTCCTTAGACTTTAGTTAGAATTTAGCCATAGCAATTAGGTTGCTCCAACACAACGTGTGGTCACCTTCGTTGTATTGAATTAATTTGTCTTTTGACTTATTTATTTTGATTTTCTCCATTTTCTATTTCTTAAATAAAATTATTTTGACATTATTAATTATCTTGATGGGTTTCAGTGAAATAAAATATCGTTTGTCATTTATAAAAATGCCAACAAATAATTATAAGCTTTGTCCCCCTTTCTTTTTCAACTTTACCTTCTTTTTGTCTTTTCCAGTAATCCTCAAAATCCACTTTGCTCACTACCTTCTAGTGAAAATTTTAACGGAAAAAACTAACAAACACAACAAAAATAAAATTTATCTGTAAAAATTAACTGAGAAAGCATGTGATTTTTCCATATCTGGGGCAGTATTTAGTTACGTAATTTTCAAACGACTCTATCTTTAGTTACCGTTACTATTTATATTGTAGATCATTTTCTAATAAACTGTAGCATATATATATAATATTTTATATGTTCCATAGTAAAAGTTTGTAACTATTTCTTTTGTACGATGATACAAATTGCTATGCCACTTTCTAATATTATTTGACATAACTGACTCTTAAATTCTATAATTTTATATGGTTGGTTAAATTACGTATTCTAACTAATTATTAAGTAATGGTTTTATAAAATATGTTGGGTTTTTCGCCAAAAATATCTTATGGCGAAGGAGTATATATAATGCATTATTATGCATGTGATATTTTTAACGTAGATTAATTTTTAAAAATGATATTTTTCAACGTTCCTTTCACTGATAATCATATTTTTTAAAATGATATCTGTAACACAGATTATGCTATTGAAGAAAATTCCGCTGATGAGCCCGTTCCTTTTGCTGAATCAAGATTCTGCTACTAAAGAGAAGTCTGCTGGTGAGCCCAAACACTTCGATGATAGACCCTCAACTCCAGATTCTGCAACTGATAAGTCTGCAGATGAACTCACTCCCTTCCCTGATAGGATCTTAGCTCCTTATTCTGTTCAGTTCGAGAAGGTTAATCTGTCCAAGGATAAGTTTGTTGAGTCTCCTCCCTTATCCACTCGCATGATCGAGAAAGCTGACGTTGTTACTAACTCTCCTACTAATGGCGACATTTCAATCTACCATCCCCTCTCTGGATCAGATGTTAAATTGGACGGGAACCCAAGTGTCTTTGGTGACCTTTTCAACAAAAGATGGAGTTTTTGTTGGTGGAGAGTGGAATGCATTTACTCAAAAATCTCGTTGTGGAAGGCCTTTGAAACCTTCTCAAAAGGTGCGTGATACTAGTTGGTCAAGGAACGGGGTCGTGGTGGCCGTGTGGTGGTCATGGACCTCACATCTAAGGATCATTTCTTTCTCTTATGTCCTATCACTCTCTTTGAGATGCTAAGTAGATTAAGCTAAACTTAATCCCTTCTACCTTACCCTTTCTCTTTGTAATCTTTGTATGGACCAATAATTAATTCAAGCAAACCCTTTATCAAAAAAAAAAGAAGACGATATTTTTCAACGTAGCTAGTATTAGTATACTAATTTTCTATACAACTTTTGGCCTAACATCTAAATGAAAGTTCATTCTCAAAGCTAAACATCCAACTCTTTAGCTTATATATATATTTGTACTCGTGGTCTTAAAATAGTTAGGCTTTGTTTTACCCGTGACTTTGCTTTTTCCTGCACATATATTACAACATATTTGTATATAAAGTATTATATCAGACGTACAGAAATTGAGTTTGTCTTAGATCCATTATGGACAAGATTTTGAACCACTCCTTAACTTCGTGACAAAAAAAAAAGAACCACTCCTTAACTCATTTCCTCCGTGCTAGTCATATATGACATAGAATGATATCTTAATAACTTAATTTCTAAAGACGAACATGTTAACCATAATAACTTTGAAAAATACGTACCTACCTATGTATTCAAATTCTTAGAATCCACGTTGTAGCGCACCTCTACACGTTTGATAACATTTGTGAATTGATACTGTATAATGAATTCAGATTCTGTCTTATAAATAACACCGGGATTCAAATGAAAGATTCTCCTTAGATATGTTCTAGTCTGCAAGTCAATGTCATAATAAGAGTGTTGGGGAATCTTGAGGAGACATTTTGTACTCCAATGACTATATCTGTCATGTTAAGCATTACATATCAATAAAGTAATCAAATATGTGGGATCAAGTCGCCCCTAAACTAACACACTATAATATAAACATGTCTAAAGAGTGGTTGATAATTTCTTAATTGCTATCTTAAGTCTCAACTTCAGTATCGCATTTCTCTCACCGCTAAAAGCATACTATTTACCGAATCACAGTAGAACATTGCTGTCTATACGATTCATTAATAAAGCCAGCAGAAGAAATAGCTACTGTATTAGAGTTGAATAATTATGGTGATTAAAAAGTAAAGTACGCGTTCCACAATCTAAATCTTTTTCGTCTTTAATTAATTAAGACATTGATTTTGAGTGCTATCAACGTATGTGAATGAAAACGAATATAAAAAATGTGAGTTCTCAAGTAGTCAAGTGTAATTATCAGGTAACATGCTTTACGGAAGGAATTAGACCGTGTAATTATATGATTACACATTCTCATTTAATTCTTTAACTAGATCATGATCTGCGCTTTGCAAGCGCGGATTATTTTATGATGAAAATTTTCACTAATAATTAATAAATATTTTGTTAATTTGTAAGAATTTTGTTTATTTGAATTTTCTTTGCATTTAAATCAATGCTTTTAAATTTGACCCGAATCCGCAGTCAAATCGGTTAATCCGGTGAATCGATAATTCAATTTAGGTTTTAAAAATATCCATGTTTATAAAAATCACTATATCCGAGACTAACCAATTGAACCGATGGATGTCCGATATGTTAACATATCAAATTTGATTTAAATTGCTATAGTTTTATAATTTGTCACCTTATAATCCAAATTTTAAAGTTTATTGTCTTACAATTTTATTAAATTATGACATTTCTACAAAATTTTGATAGAGAAAAAAAAGATATAATTAACAACTATAAATGTCTTGATCATATTACTCCATTTTATATAACTTAATTAATTTTATTATAATTGTTTTGTGTAATTTTTCTTGTTAATCATTTATATTATAATCGCTTTAAATTTTTTTGTTAACAATTAGTATTAAGCATTTTTCTTTAGATAACATATATTTTGAACATTCATAATTATTTTTGTTATTATAGTTATTGTACACTGTATAATGTTTATATATTTATTTTTTATGTAATGGCTATTATTGAATTGTTATCTTACTTAAATAAATGATAGAACAATTACGTAGTAAATATAAATAAAATAATATGTTAATTTAATTGATTTATCATTGATTGAAATGTTTTTGTAGTATTTAAACCTGTAAAATTAAGTTTTATTTATTTTCGTTTTTTATAAATTTTTTTAATTATTTAATTTATTTAAATATTTGGTTATTAAAAAGATAAGTTCTAATATTTTATATTGTTTGGACATAAGATTAATTATAGTGTTGTTTGGGAAAATGGATAGTAGTATAAAGAAATGACTATATTGTTTGGAAACATTGATAGTAGTATAAGGAGAAGAATATTAGTGATTTAATGTAGGTTTAACTATAAAGTAGGAAGATGTATTTAATTTAAAAACTTATAAAATAAATGTTAGGTCCAACACAATGTTTCTGTTTTAATAATATAGATTATTTTATATTTCTACCACGACATCCTATACTAATGATTCCTTATAATTATCTTTTTAAAAGCGATATTTTTATTTAAAATTTGCTAGTTTCTTCTTCGGACTGTGCAGCGAAGTCTTCTATATACCAAAAAAGTTCAACAATGATTTTCATATAAACGAAAACCAGAAAAAATAAAAATTACACCACATAAGAAAAATAAGTATCTACAACTTTGTACGTGTTAATTCCACACCCGTGGATCAGAAATCAATGAACGAATCGCTGTTACGACACACGTGCGAAGGAGATTGTAACGGTGACGGAAGAGCTGATGACACCGTCATCCTCAGTTTCTCCAAATGTTCCCTTATATCAAACCCACCAACCGTTAATTCCCCGTCATCTCTCAACGGAATAAACGGAGGTCGTAACACTTCCGTTAACAAATGCCACCTCACACCCGCGAAAAAAGGATGCTCCTTTATCTCCGCTGCGCCACGGCGGCTGCCTAACCGCCTACTCGAGTCTTTCACAAGCAGCCGCCGGATAAGATCCGTGAGATCATTTGGTTTTCCGGCGAACTCAGGTTCTTTAACCAGCACATTTCGAAAAGTCTCCTTCTTGCTCTTCCCTTTGAACGGCGTCTCTCCGTACATCATCTCGTACGTCAGAACACCGAGAGCCCACCAATCGACGGCGAAGTCGTGACCGTCGCCGCGAATTACCTCCGGCGAGACGTACTCATCAGTTCCGACGAAGGAATTTGAACGTTCGCCGGAGGAAAAACTCGTTTTCCGGCGAGTAATCGGGTTGACCCGAGCGGATCTCGTTTTCTTGCTTTCTGACTTCGCCGGCGAGACCCAGCGAGAAAAGCTCCGACTTTTTTTAGGATCGGTGCACAATTCCGGGTCGGGTTGAAAGAATTCGGGTCGGGTGGGCTTCTTGAGGCTCCGGGAAAGGTCGAAGTCGGTGAGTGTAACGTGACCGGATTGCTGAATCAATATGTTCTCTGGTTTCAAGTCTCTGTAAGCGATCCCCATGGAATGAAGATGCTCAAGCGCACAGACGATCTCAGCCACGTAGAATCTAATAACAGAGGAGCTAAAAACGCCGTCGTTTTGACGGCGAAGAAGGACGTTGAGATCGCCGCCGGAGCAATACGGGACAGCCCATACGAAAAATTCCGGTGACTCGAAGGAAGCTAAGAGACGAGGGAGAAACGGGTTTTGGTTCGTTTCAACGGAGAGACGACGGAGGACCTCGATTTCCCACCGTGCACGGCGGAGAGAGGAGGCTGACGATTTGTGGACAAGCTTGACGGCGAAGGAAGAAGAAGAAGGGGAGACAGAAACAACGTCATGTGCGAGGAAGACAGTTCCGGTGGCGCCTTGTCCGAGGATTTTAAGAGCTCTGATAGAGTCGAGGTTGAGAATCCCAGGCGATGAAGGTGGGGACGACGGCGATGACTCCATTTGAGTGTGAGTGAGAGAGAGAGAGACGAGTGGGTCTGAATTTTGGGTTCTGTCTCCTCTTTTCTTGTATTTATAAATAAATATAGTTCTATCGTTATCGTTGCCTTCATATCTGTTACTTCTTTGTCTCTTTTAGTTTTTTTTTTATTTTCTTATTTTAAAATTGTTAATTACAAAAACCTGTTAATTGTATTTTCCGCATATTATGGCCAGTTTTCACGTCTGTCTACAAGAAAAGGTTGCGGAAGATATATGCACACGTAATATAATCTACAATTTTATTTTCTTTAGTAGGACACGGACACCATGACTACATGTTTAATAATATTGATACACGACCATTAAGACTTTATTATTAAAACAATCTAAGAGAACTATCTCTCTCTCGAAGCTTCGAGGAATCCACATTCTCCTTCGTGCGATCAGCTGATGGGGAGGACCATTTGATAACCTGCCTAGTGCCTACCATCCTTTACATGAAGAGAACAATACTCTGCCATGACTTCAGAGCTATCTAGTCTCTTTCAATGGAACCGATCAAGATTTATGAACGCTAATCTGTTTCAAACTTTTCAACTACATATTATCAAGACATTCCAATGCGAAGTTAGACCTCTTCCGCTTTTAACTTCTATAGTTCTATGTACTGTCTGTTCATAGGACGGCTAATCAATTGGCAAAAACGCAGTAGCCAATAACTAGACTTCGCTCTTCTAATGTATATGTAACGTTAGTTATTTAATAACCCTGTAAAAATTCTACTATTAATGAAATGTCCAGGTTGTCTACAGACCAAAAATTAATTTAATTAAGAATACTCAAATAAATTAATAATGTCATCTACTAGTATATTTTGTTTTTTTTTCTTTTATTTCCCTCCACTTCACGACAAGGAAATATATAAAACTGAAGGCAAATTATGAAGGAGTTGAAATAATGGAACACGTGCAATACCATAATGCAGTAGAGCCAATGTGTCGCCGCCAGGCCAAACTGGAGCCTCGCAACCACCGCATTAAATCTAAAGCTAAATCTTTGTTTAGTGTTAATCTTTTACCACGCCCGTCCAATTAGTAAACCTACTTTCCAATTAGTAAACCTACTTTCATTAAATCGATTAATTTTTTTTTTGAAGAATTAATTATTTCTCTCCCCCCCCTAGATTATTGCGTGTATACATGATGGAGATGATAATTCTGTAAATGTAATTCTTTTTATATTGTTTATTTTGAAGAATTATGTTTCACTTTTTATGGTCACTTTATTTGCACATGAACATAAATTTACTTAACATATAACTAAAAATTTTAAACTAAAAACTGTAAACAATTTAATGGTAAAAGACTTTGCAAACAAATTAGACAGTTTTCTGCCAAGTTACTGTCTAAGTGTCTAGTAAATTTAAGGAAAATTGCATTGTATAACACTCAAACAATTAATAATTTACTATCTGCTAAATGTTCTAATTCACCGACATATTTTTTATACAATATTGTCATATTGCCCTCAATAATAACCGGAAAAACTTGCAAAAGAAAGAAACAAAAATGATTGATACTCACTGTGAAAAAGTAACTCGTGTCCCTTCGTTATTCACACCCTCTCATTTTAACTTTACCATCTTTTGGTATATGAAAGTGAATAATAGTCTTCATCAAAAATTGGGCACCGCATATACACCGCCAACGTTTATGGTGTTTCTCTCCGATCAAAATCACTTATTCCATCGTTTCTTCTTGGTACGGCGACTCAGCTTCTCGGAATCGGGAGTCGGTGAGAATACGATACGAACCGTAAGTTCTGATCTTAAGTTTTTTTTTTGTTTTGGAATCTGGGTAAATCGGTGAAATCAAGTAGGATGGTTGATTAAGTGTTCCTGTTTGTGTAGCTGCTGAAATATATTGATGTCTTTTGCTGAATCGGCCGTTCCTCTTGTTTGATCTACTTCGTTTTTGTTTCATGTATGGTAAAATAGGGAAAAACAAATGATGATGGTTGATTAAGTGTTTATGTTTGCTCGCTTTTGTAACTTTTGTAAGTATTTTTTTACTGCTTCCGATTAGTCAATTTGTCGGGAAAAAGCGTTTCGCGGTGAGACATCCACTTGTTCCCTAGTTTGTTGTTCTCGTGTTACATGTTATCTAATTTGTGAGGCCAATGGCTCTTTATTTTTCATTCCACTATGTGTAGTCTACTGATTTCTATTCTAGTACATCTGTATGTTACACCATACATATATAGACTGATGTTTTTCATTCCATTGACCGCAACCTGTAGTTTCTTTGTCTGTTCACACTGCATAGATTTGTTTAAAAGTATTCTACTCATATGGAATAGCCGTTAGTTAGTAACTGAGAAGGACTTGAGCTCTGGTGGCTGTTTGTGGGGAAGTCAATCCGTTATGCTCCTCAAGACTTTGCCCTTGTGACTGGTCTTAACTGTGGCGAAAGTGGGCGCTTCCACAGTGAGGCACAAGAAAAAGCTATTGGGTGAGGGAAGGGAACCATTTACAAACTCGAGCTTACATTTTGTTTTTTTTTTTTTTTCTGTTCTATTTGGCAAATATTGAATATAAATGATATTCTGCAGTTCATACGGATGAGTTATGTTTTGTTGTTGTAATTGATATGAATCTTGGTTTATGTATATTGATCAAAACTAAACATTTACAAACTCGAGCCTACATTTAGTTAACCACACCCATACAAATGTAAACTTCACACAAATTTCAATTGTTCTATTTATAATGATTCTATTTTAGATTTAAAAGTAGATTATTGCAATAAATGATCTATATCGTATAGTTTAATATTACATAATATAGTTTAAAATTACATAATATTATGCACTATTTTAAGATTTTGATATTTGGGTTTAGAGTTTAACTTTGGGTTTAGGGTTCAGTGATTAAGGTTTAGGGTTTAAATTTGGATTTAGGGTTTAAATTTGGATTTAGGGTTTAACATTTGAAAGGTGGGACTTGAGGTTGAGGTCAATATAACTTCTTACATGCAAGCATAGGCATTTTATAATTTCACCAATATGAATTGTACTATTTATTTTGTTCTATTCTATTTTTGTTTAGGGTTTATATTTGTATTTATGATTTATATTTGGGTTTAGGGTTTAGTGATTAGGGTGGGTTTATATTTTGGTTTAGGGTTTAGTATTTGGAATTTGGGGTTGAGGTTAGAGTCAACATAACTTCTTACATGCAAATATATACATTTTATAATTTTACCAATATGTACTATACCATTTATTTTTTTCATTCTATTCGGGTTTAAAGTTTATATTTATATTTATGAGTTATATTTGAGTTTAGGGTTTAGTGATTGAAGTTTAAGGTTTAGGATTTAGTATTTAGTATTTGGATGGTGAGGTTGATGTTATGTCATCATTTAGGGCTGGACAACCGGTGTACCATTCAGGTGTCGGTTCCATCCTAATCGGGGTCGGGTTTCCATGGTTAACAAAAAGAAACCCCATTCAGATAAATTTGAAGATCGGTTCGGGGGATAACGGTTCGGGTCGGGGTTTGTAGACTGGTGTGGAACCGGTATAACCCGGAATACTTTTGGTATCGGGTGTCCATATGTATTTCGGTTCTTAAATGTACCATTTGTAGCGAATGTAACCATTATAAAACAAAATAATTTTGTAATTTGCAATCAAGTATGTACAAAAACACAGAAAAAAGCATTCAGAATCCTCATAACCCCTAAGGCAAGACATATTTAAAACGAAAGCATCTTTATTATTGATAGTAGAGTGAGAAACTTACCAACTCAGAGAATTCAAACAAATCTAAAGCCATAACCAAATTCTTAAAACCAAAATGAGAAACATTATTCAAACTTCAAAGATATAAAAACCAAATGCAGAAAACTTCAAGCTCCATGCTTCAACCTTCACCCGCCTTCTTTTACTTCATGCTTCGACTTTGAAGCTTCACTCATCAAGCCAATGGGCTTGAAACTCTGCAACAGAAAAAAAAAGTATAAGAAACGAGGTAGCATAAACACATAAAGTACGAAATATAGTAAAAAGAAAGTAAGTGAAAAGATACACAGACTTTTATGAAGTCGATCAAGCAACTCCACATCAGCAAGCATCTGCTCATTTGTAGTGACTTGTTCACTCACCTTGTTGTCAGCATGCATCGATTGCTCAGTGCACATGAGAACTTGTATCATGTAATGAGTTTGACAACTTTGATATGGCTCCAAGATCCTACCACTTGTGCTAAAAGCACTTTCAGATGCCACTGATAAAACTTGCATGGCGAGGAGATCTCTTGCCATTTCAGCAAGCACATGATACTTCATCTTGTGAACCTTCCACCAAGAGAGAATTTCGAACTCAATACCAACCAAGAGCTTTGGAGTTTCAACTGCCTCCTTCAAGTACACTTCAAGTTCATCCCTTGTAAAATCTCCCGTTTCAACAACCAGCTCCTTGTACACACAATTCATCCTTTCATAACCAAAATCTTCAACCACCAGCTCCATTCTATCTGTGCCTTGATCTTGCGTCTCTGGAGGAGGCTGAGATGATGATGCGTGATTTGACTGAGAGGCTTGTCCAGTAGACCCTCTGAAACGTGTGTTGTACTCCTTCAACATAGACCTGAGAAGATCACCAACAGATTCCAGCATTGCTTTAGACTCCAAGCTTTCATTTTCATAGAACTTCTCAAAGCACAGCTTTGCAAATTGCATATTTTTCCTTGGATCAAAAACCGTGGCTAAGATCAGCATCCTGTTGACACTCTTCATACATTCCAGTATTTGAGAAACTTCTGCAACATCTCCGACGCTTTCACACACAACTCAGGATTGAAGCTGTTGGCCAGTGCAGTGAGGTTTCTTTCTATAGTCACTATCTCACAGTAGCACTTGTAAGAGTTCACTTTCGATGAGGCAGAAACAACCAAAGTGTTGTTGTAAAAAATTATCAGAAACCTCTTAAGCTTCTCAACAACACTCCTGTCTCTCAAAGAAGGCGGTCCACACCTCTTAACCCCATTTTCCATCTCCAAAAAATAATCATTATACAACCTATCTTCTGCCTCCATCCTATCAAATGCATCTTTAAACTGAAGAGCCCTAGACATGATAAGGAAGGTTGAGTTCCATCTAGTCTTAATATCCATATGTAAGCTACCCCGGCTCATTCTCTCAGTGGTGAATCTAAGATCAAATGCATTAAGCCTAGGTGTTGAAGAACGAACATATTGTATAGCTTTCCTAATGGCTAACACATTTTCCCCTACCTCGGTCAAATCCTCCTTAGCAATTAAATTAATGATGTGAGCATATCACCTCATGTGCAAGAAATTCCCATCTAGAACTAATGCCTCAGGAGAAACACACTAAAATCACTATGGAATCTCCTAATGGCAGAAGTATTCGCAGTTGCATTGTCTTTCGTGATTCAAAATATCTTTTCAATGCCCCATTCAACTAAACACTCCAAGAGGACAATTGCGATAGTCTGACCTTTATGGTCCATCACATACTTGAAGCCCATGATAAGCTTCTTCAGCTGCCAAGCTGCGTCAACGAAGTGGGCAATTATCACCATGTAACTTGCACCTGTTACAAATTAAACAAAAAAAATCAGACTTTAGAAATTAAAAAAAAATGATTTTAAAAATATATCAGATGCGTAGAACAACGAATATGATAAGTAAAACAAAGAAGTAAAAGTTGTAGATAAGTTACCTGTAACATGTGAAACTCATATGTCAGTTGTAAGTGACACTCTTTGTTTTGTTGTGTGAAGCATGTTTTTCAAAGCTGCTTTCTTCGTCACATAAATCTCAACGATGTCTCTAGTTGCAGTCTTTCTTGAGTGGGGTTTGTAAAGGTTTACCTTGCAAGTGTTAATAACAAACGTATTAGTAATGTTACATGTAAAAAGAAGATAAAAAGGTAAGGGTTTATTAAATGGATTACCTTTCTGCATAAGTGTTTTCAAGCAGTGCTTTCAATAAATGAAAGAGGCAGTTCTACTAGCACAATCAACTCATTCGATGCCTCTCTGAAAACAGCCTCTGCAACTTTTGATGACTTCAGATTGCCATCAGTGTTGATCTCTATCTGATTCGTTCCTTGACTGGTTAACCATGTTTGGTACTCTTTGCAGATGGACAAATGCTTCTGGAGGTTTGATGTTCCTGATTTGGTAGCGCATGAGAAGATCTTCCGATAATAGTGGCAGATGCATCTGTCACGACTTTCTTTGGTTCAGGTAAAATTCTTTCAGACAACAGACCTTGGCACAACGACTTTCATCACCTTCTTTGATTGAGAAGATACACCAGAAGTTGCATCTCCATCGATGGCCTTCCCTCGTTTTTGAGTACGTTGGTACTCTTCTCTTTCAACTTGAGCTTCAACATCCATGGTTTCTTCAACAGTGTGTGGAATTTTGGAGGATACAGCAACCATCTGCAAGAGAATGAGAAAAAAATTACCATCAGTAAAATCCAAAGAAACGATTCAAGTTATTAGTTTCTTACAAAACACTCAGCTCATAGCTCAAGAACAAACATCAACATGTACGAAACAAAAGCAAAACATATAGTATCCATAAAACAAAACAGCTCATTGCTACATTTAGAATTTTGTTTTTCTTGAACATATAGTATGTTTACTCGTGATGAAATTATTGCACAAGGCAGCTAGTTAATGTAAAAGAACCTATGACTACTCGTGATGCTTAATTAATACGAAACAAAACATAAGATTTTATATCTTAAAAATTATACCAAAACCCAAAAACCCGAAAGCAAAAAGAAAATGAAACAAGCATCGAGTATATGTAAAAAGAGGAGTACCTCTGCTTGATTACTTGAGTTCTGTGATGGAGGAGACGATGATGATAGGAGAAGTATTTATAGGATCTGGGTTTCGGTTTTAAATCGAGGAAGAGAATCAGATACGATGTGCGAAAACAGTTGGAGATATCCGATAATTGGAGTTAGGAAATAATTGCGGTGAGGATATCTTGGGAGATCGTGATTTAGGAAAGGTTTCATGAATTCTCCCTTGAAGATCAAGAGAAATCAAAATTCGATCTCGATAGGAAAAAAGGGGAGTAGGGTTAACCAGGGCCGGGTTTCGGGTGTAACCATTCGGTCTCTCGGGTTATATCCGATCCGACCCGACACCCGACATTATCAAACATTCAGGCCCATTCGTTTTTTTCTAAAGATCCGGTACTGACCCATACCATCTTAAACGGACCGGTAGGGGTTGTGGATGGGATTGGGATATGTTTTATTATTTTGGGTTGATATGAAATTGGTGTTTTATGCTATTTTGTTAATATGAAATATAACACTCTGGTTTGACTGTGAAAAGTAAATGGAGTACACCATTTGTTGTAAGAATGTTCATATTTTGTCTACATATTTATTGAACACAGTGAACGTATGCGGTTATTAAGTATGTGACGTGGAAGATGTGTTTTCTCTCATAAGATTACAGTTCGTGGTAAGTAACGGTCATACATGATGTTGTCAACGTCATCTCACTATGTTTCCTTCACCGGTTACTTATACGCCTAAGAGATAAAGCGAGCTTAGATCAAACTTAATTGTTAGATACTTTATTTTGTCAAAATCAATGGTCTGTAGTTAATTTCTATTTCAAACTTACTTATTTTGTAAATTCTTCGTTTAAACAAATTATAAATACACATATATAAAACGGGAAAAATATCTGGTTGATATATGATGACAATTACACTTAGCTGTTGATTGTAACAATTCAGAAGAACTTGACATAAATGATATTGATAGTCCTTTTATTTTTATATTTTTCATGACAATCATATAAATCGAACACATGTAGATTCTTTAGCTCATATGAGTTTACTGTTCTTTTATCCATTTTATTAAACTTAGCTCACAAAATTTTTGAATGTAGAAACGTATTAAACTGATGAGAATGGTACGATATTCAAAAGAGATGCAATGAACTAACCTCCAAAAAGAAAGAAAAAAAACTAACCTCCAGAACTTATAGAAATATATCAAACCTAAACCAGAATTTCGGATAGCTACTTGCCTATTTGTTTCTCATTTTAATAGATGAAGAAAATATGTTTTACCAAAAATAAAATTTCTTTTTTATAACGAAATTTCACATATAAATAAAACAAATACAATATAGAGTAGTTGTAGTCTTGTAGATCACTCTATATATTAATTAATATGATATCAAATCCGTAAAATTTTATATTTTCCATAGTAAAAACTTACAGAAATTTATTTCATTATCGATGAAATAAATTCCTAATTTTTAACAAGATATTTAATTTAGAAACTGAAAGCTGTATGGCTGAAAAGGAAGTGGGGGACCGGGGACGTCACGTGGGATGCACAATCGAAAGAAATACAACAGTGTGCCTTTGTAATGGTTTCATAAACGAGAGTGAGAGAGATTCTCAAGAAGATAATTTTTAAAGAGAAAGAGTTACAACTTTTTTTTTTTTTTAAAGAGTTACAACTTTAGGGTACAATGTGTATCTGTCACACTGTACTCTTGTTACTTTTATTAATTATGTAACATAATAATAATTACCTTTTTTGAAAAGTGAAAAGATTATGGAACATAATTATCCCACTTCATATCTTGGCTTTCCTTACTTTGATATGTAATGACACGAACAATAATACCTTAAATGTAGTATTTATACAGTAGGTTATTATTATTAGTATTTTTCTTTTAAAATAATAATAATAATAATAATAAACTATTGTATAAATACTACATTTAAGAGAGCAAAATTTCATTAATTTCTCAAATGGGCATCATTACAATTACATACAAGCTAAGAGAGCAAAATTCAGTACAACCATAATCCATTAATTTAGTAGCATTAAATCATCGGTCATACATCTAAGTTGTGGGCGCAACTCCGGAGCATTCCATCATCACCACCTCACCAGGTTAATCCGGGAGAGAGCTCTCGCATCCCACTCTCTTCTTAGCTTAAGCAACTGTAGACACTTAATATATAAGACAAGAACACCATACTTACAGAAGTCGGATTTGAGATACCATCAACTTTAATGTCTTGAATGATTCATAACATGCACAATAAGGAACGATCAACACCACCTCCATTTATCAAGGATAAACATTGATGCTGGGATGCATTACCGATGCTGGGATGCATTACCCAATCATAAAGAGCCATCATCGGATATACACGAATCAGAGATAGACCGACTTCTCAAACTCCAATGCCAAATGCCCATCTCCGATAACCGAAGAAGGGTCCATGATGTGACAGTTAAACGCAATTCTGGTGGCAAAATAGAGAAGCCATGAAGATGAAGAACCCGAATCAAGCCCTCAAATGAAAGTTGTTGCTTCCGGTAGAGAGAGAAGACAAAGAACTTTAGGTAGAGAGCAAAATAAGGCAAGAAGGTTGATGAGCAACGATTCACCACAGCCATAGACGACTAGACGAATCTGAAGCTTCCCACACCTCCAAACATGGACATCAGACCACAGTTACCACCACAAAGTAGAAGACCAGGATCTGCACACGCCACCGAGTCATGGAATCTCCAGCGTTACCTTAAGCGAGGACGAGGAGAACTGCCCATCCAAGACGCCTCGAGACAAGCCGCTACAACATCGCCCACCGCTACACTACTCAGATCGCCACCAAGATGCCTCGACTCTCAGAAAAGAGATACAAGGAGAACACGACCGCACACAAAACCCACAAACTGAGACAGAGTTTTGCTTCCCCACCTTCTTCCGTATAAAGTAGTTTTTAAATTACCGTATAACCATTATAAAGCTTATGACCATATGAAGTGGGACTTTATTAAGCGCTAATGCAGAAATTGAGATTCTCGTCCACTTATATCGATTGGATTATACAATATATAACGTTAACTAACTATAAGGTATTCATGAAAACATAACATAGAGAGAACATTACTCTTATAAGGTATTCATGAAAGCGTAACAAAGAGAGACCATTACTTTTGAAAAAAAAATTACATTAAGGAGATTCTTTGTCTCATTTTATATTTATTCTTTAAATGGAAGCATTCGTTATCCTTCTTAATCTTGCAAAGAACCAAAGGAAGATAACGGGATGTGTGTTTCACGCGTTAGCCTTTCTTTTATAAGGCGGAGCTCGTGAACTTGAAGAAGTTATGAAAGTAATGAGGAAATATGGAAAAGCATCAGATCAATATATAAACTTTGATAAATCATCCTTACTCTTTGGCAAGAGAGTACCTGTAATTGTAAGTCAATTAATTAAGGACACTCTTTGAATCCAAAATAAAAAAAGAGGAATGGATTCATACCTAGGTATTCCAGGCAGACTACAAAACATAGTAAATGGATAAACGGAGAGATGGGTATCACAAGGTGAAAAAGAAGTGCTAGTTAAATCTATACTATTAGCTTTTCCGTCTTATGTCATGTTTAGTTTTTTACTTCAATTGGAGATCTGCGAATACCTTGTGAGTGCTACTGCACGATTCTGGTGGAGTTCAAACCCCCATAAATGTAATTTATTGGGCAAAATGGAAAAACTATTATCAAGAGAAGAGGCAGACATTGGTTTCAGAATGATAGATGAGTCTAATCTAGCCTTGTTGACAAAATCACTGTGGAGATTGATATAACCAGACTCTCTTTTAGCCCATGTTTTACATGGCAAATACTATAAATTTAGTTTGGCTTTGCGTGCTATTGACGTTGATATCCCTTCATACGTCGGGACTAGCCTTTCAGCTTGAAAACCTCTACTGCTACTAGGGATTAGACAGAAGATCCATTCGAATTTTGAGGTAAAATCATAGGATGATCCTTGGAACACGACTTCACCTGCAAGGCCAGTCATGCCAAATGTCCCGGTGGTCCATCCCAAGATGACATTCAGTGAATTTATAACAGTAGATTCAAAAGAATGGGATGTCAAAATGCTTGAGAACTTCGTTGCGCAAGAAAGTATACCTTTGATTGGCCATAAGCCAATCTTTACAACGTGATTCTTACTCCTGGAGCTTCAATAAAAGTGGCAGGTATACTGTTAAGTCAGGATATTTGGATGGACAAACATATATTTAAGGGTGAAGAAAATGTTGTTTACACTGAACCAAGTATTATGAAGCTCAAAGTCTTTGCTTGGAAAGTAAAGGCACCGCAAAAAATCCGTCATCTTATATAGCAGTTACTCACAAGACATGTAGCAGTCACAAAAAAACTTGAATCGTCGCTATATGCGATGTGATAATATTTGTCCAAAGTGTGGGGATCCAGATGAGTTAGTAACTCATGCTATCTTTAAATGTCAACCATCAATTCAAGCATGGGCTCTTGCGGCTACACCGTCTCATCCAAATACATTTTCTTTGTCCAACATATATACTAATATAGACTATCTTTTCTAGAGGAAAAATAGTTTTGAAGATCAAGAAATGGACAAACACCCTTATTGGTATCTCTAGAAAACAACTAATAATAAACTATTCAGAATGATAGATAGAGATCCACTTAAACTAATCAGATATGCAGAAGGAGAAGGCCAAACATGGTTCACAGCAAAGCAGACAGAGATTGGGTTGACTACATCCCCAGCAATAGCATCTCAAGTCTTATCCTTTGAGAATATATGCATGTTGGACGGTTTTTGGACCTCCACATCGATTTTCATTGGATGCAGATTGGTTTGGAAAGATTGCACTGAACAAACACAACTCGTGGGTACAAGAAATCAAAGAAGAAGAGAATCTGCCTTGCATTCAAATTGGAAGCTCTATAATGGGCAATGGACAGCATGTTGCATCATTCGATATGTCAACATTTTGGGACAAACTGTAAGGATTTGATAGAGATTATAAAGGAACCTCAGGCATAGCCGACTTTTTCGACATAGCTGAAGGAGATACAAGAACCGAAGAAAAGATTCCACGATTTCAGGCTATTCTACATTTTCATAGGACAAAATGAAACTACTGATTTTTTAGCTAGAACTGCAAGGTCTTTCTATAACCCTCTTTGTTTCGTTAGTTGCTATATTCCGGTCTAGTTATCTAGAACACCTTAAGTCTGAGTAAGATAATAGTCTTTGGACACGTCAAAAAAATATTTTTGAAATTTTATTTGTATGTCAACATTATATTATTTCATAAATTCATTAAAAATATTTTATCGGGAACGTTGTTATACATTTTCGTTACATATATTTAATAAATTTTCTAATTTTATTTTGAAAAATATACATTATAAAGAATTTTTTATTATAAAGAACTTTGTTAGTCATAAACCATTAACATATTCTGTCTCTATCTTAGATATACTTTTTTTTTTGTCCTTTTGTAAAATCTACAAGCTTTCAATATAGTTGAGATTCATACACTATACACTAGAACCTCAATAAATTAATCCTCGATAAATTAATAATCTCTATAAATTAATAAATTTTGTTGGTCCCAACTTGGACCGGTTCAAAATTTAACACAAATCGATAAAAATAATACAATAATAAATTTTTAGAAACTTCTATGTAAACATATGGTCCCATTAAAATTATAAATTAACAATTTATATGTATCCATATTTTATATAAGTAAGAACATATTATTATATGGATTGTTTATATTCACAATGGAATTATCTTTATATATTTTTAACACTTAACATATTTTTGATGAGATTTAGTAATATTATATCTAAAACCACATTTAAATTCTATGCAATCTATATTATATGCACCAAATAATATAATAAAATTAATATAAATGTAAAATTTCAAAAATAACAATTAATGTCTATACACTAAAATCAAATATTTTTCTTATCTTAAAATATGAAATCTAAATAAGGAAACTATTATAAATTAATATATCTATAAATTAATAAAATTTCAAAGTGTCAATATTATTAATTTGTAGAGGTTCTACTGTATTTACTTGCACAATTTTTTGTTAATACTCATCTATATTATTAAAGTAGAATCCTTACCAGGATTCTGCTCTTACTTTTTTAAATTATTTACAATCTTATGCCATTGGAGAATATTCTGAAATTTACAAAAGTAAATTAAAAAGGTAACTTAAAACTAAAACAATACATAACTAAGGACAACTAATTTAAAGAGATGTATTTGAAAGTGCTTTCCCACATCGACACCTATATGTGACTGAAACTAGAAACAATACAAATCTATACATTCTCTTTCCGTTGACAAAAAAAAAAAAAAAATACATTCTCTTTCCGAAAATTTTATTAAGTTGGGCAAAACTTCCACAATTCTTTTCTATATAAAATATTGAAATGTTAGTTTCTTTCTTAGCCACAGGGAGGTAGCTCTGAGTTGCGGGTGCTTGAGAGATGGGAAGTGCGATGGGAATGGCAGACAGTTTTGTTAACTTCGGTTGCTTGTGTATTAAGGTACTCTCTGAACAATATCCCCTAATAAGTTCAAACAGAATAATTCAAAGTTCAAACAAATTAGATTGCGAATCTAAAATTTCATGTAATCTTCAACCAACTAAACTGATTACTTTTTCTGAAAATATTCATGAAGGTATTCAAATCGTTTTTTTTTTTTTGAAAAAAAGGTATTCAAATCTTTAACCTAATCATTTATATTTATTAAATAATCTCCAAAAATATATTCACTTAGAATTATATGACAAGTAAGATATTGTAGATTCACAAATATATTATAAATAAATGTAAAAAATTATAGTGTTTAGGGCTGTGCGTCAGAAGCCCATTTAAACCTTAGACCATGCACAACGGGAGTACACGACGAAGCCTTAGCACGAAAACTTAGGTAAAACCGAATAGAATAATATTATTTAGGTTAATCGACATAAGGATTGGTCCGTGGCCAAGGCTTTTAAGAGATTGATCCTTAGCAACGTGTCAACTCCTGAGTGGGACGGGGTCGGTTTGATTTTCGGTTTGGTTTAAAAAAAAAGTTCATTCTCGACGGACACCGAAAAAAAAAAAGGAGAGCTCGAGGGAAGGCGATATTTGCCGTTTGAAATCGATCGTCTTCACGAAGGTAAATCGAAGCGTTAACCTGTATTTTTGATCTTTATAGCTTAGTTTTCATGTAGATTCGTCTTATTTTAGTGGTTCGGGGATGCGTTTGAATCGATTTGGGTTTCGATTGAAATTAGGGTTTTAAAAAAATTTGGGGTTTAATCGATTTGGGGTTTATATCCAGTATGGGGGTTTGTATAAAGAGTTTTGACATGATTTCGGTTTCAATCTGAAGCGGATTTGTATCTTATTTCTTAAACGGTTTCGAAATGAAATATGTTTTCAACTGAAGAGGATTTTATCTTTTTTCTCGAACCAGGTTTCTCAACCTTTTAGGTTTCAAACTAAGAGAAAACAAAATAGGGTGAGATTAATGAGAGTGTGTCTGCCAAAAGTGTCGGTTGAATATGTCGTTGCTCTAATCTGAAGAGAAAACAACCGGTCGTCTTTGTTTTTGGTTCCTTTTTATTCATCTGCTTTCCATTGTTGTTGTATATGTCGTTGCTCTAATTATGTTGTTTTAAATTCCATAATTTTTTTTTGTATCTAACTCTCTTTGTTAATCATTTGTCTCAGGTTAACCAAATGGGACAAGATTACAGCTATTCTCAGCCTTCTTCATCATCAAACTCGATAGACATGAGCTCCCTTCTTGAAGCTGAAGCTAAGATGTACGCGGATGAAGCTGAGAGTCCCTTCTGCAACGCAGAGCCGGATCAGTTCGCACCTCAACCAGAGGCTGATGATGGCATCCCTACGGCTTGCTACTGCGGTGCGCAGCCTGTTGTGAAATGCTCTTACACACCTAAGGATCCATACCGAAGATACTTCTCGTGCCCCAATGTCGATGATGGGGGCTGCCACATATGGAAATGGTGGGATGTGGCTTTAACGGAGGAGCTCAGTGAGGTTCATAGACATGTCAGACAGCTGAAGGATCAAGCTTTTGAGTGTGACCAGAAGCTGCTTAAGCTACAGAAGACGGTGTGTGAGGTGAAGAAGAAATCTGAGCATACAAATGTGGTTGCATTGGGAGTTTGTGTACTGCTGTCGGCAATAGTATTCATAGGTTTGGCTGCTGTGTACCTGAGTGGTAAGTATCTCTCTTGTGCTATTTGCTTGTTTGTTCATGACATTTTTTAAAAACTTTTGACTGTTTGATTTAAAAACTATTCGCAGGAAGAGCGTCCAAGAAGTAAACTAGATCAACTAGTGAAGCTCAAGAGTGTCTGTTTAATCAAGGTACGATTCCCGACCCTCTTTTGTATTGATTGTCCCTGCGCATCAACTAGTAAAGTTCAGTGCTTTAAAATATTATTGTTAGTATTGATTGTCCCTGCGCATAAATGCACTCTTTTGTATTGATTGTTTCATTTCTACCTTCCTACCGCCTCTGATATGATTGTTTTTAATGTTTTAGTACTTTGCAAAAGGGTGTTATAGTTTGAATTGATAGTTTTTAATGTTTTAGTACTTTGCAAAAGGGTGTTAGAGTTTGAATTGATAGTTTTTAATGTTTTACGCCTTCTACCTTACTAACTGCTCGTTTTTATTGGCCTTAAATGCAACTAGGTTAGCTCAATGTTTAAACTCGTCTACTTAAGTCTCTCTGTTGGTATTAGAGTGACATATACCGATATTGCAAATGGAAAATAATACACCTTATATGAATCTACTCTTTAGTCAAACTCAGACACCCGTGGACCTTGATTCACCCGAACCTTTATGGTTCGGTAGCCAAGGTCCTAGGGAGTCTGTTGTCCCTCCTGTAGTCGAGCCTGTAGTCGAGTCTGGTGGTGAGTCTGGTCTGAGGAGGAAGTGGACTTCGATGGAGGATAAGATCCTTATTGGTGCTTGGCTTAACACCAGTAAGGATCCTATCATCAGCAATGAGCAGAAAGCTGGTTCTTTCTGGAGGCGGATTGTAGATTACTACAATGCAAGTCCGCAGCTGGTTGGGACCGTACCGAGAGAGCTAGGTTCCTGCAAGCAGAGGTGGGGGAGGATCAACACAGAAGTATCCAAGTTTACAGGATGCTATGATGCGGCTTTGAGGGAGCAGAGAAGTGGCCAAAATGACGATGATGTGATGAAGGCGGCGTTGGAAATTTTCTTCAAAACTACCGACTCCAAGTTCAGCATGGATCACTGCTGGAGGGAGCTTAGGCATGACCAAAAGTGGTGCTCTGTCTACGGGCCGAAGGAGGGTGGAAAGGAAAAGCGTAAACAAGTGATTGACGTTGATAGAGAAGAAGAGGCAGCTCTCGAACCAGAAGGTCGACCTCCCGGGGTTAAGGCTGCCAAAGCTGGTCTCAAGAAGAAGAAAAGTGGTAGAGAGGAGGAGCTGGGGAAGCTTCAGGGGGTTTTAGAAGTCAAAGAAAAATTATCTAGAGCTAAGATTCTAGATCGTTTACTCGCGAAGAAGGAGCCTTTAAATGAGATGGAAACAAATCTAAAAATGAAACTAATGTCTGAAATGCTTTGATGTATTAATGTGGGTTAGAGGTAATGTCTTAAAATGAAACTATAATGCATTTGAACTTTACTAACCTTTGTCTTATTTGATGTGTCAGGTTTATCTAAGTAGGCATGTGAAGGAAGTCACGGGTTGAAGTCACGGGTTGGAGTCACGGGTGGAAGTCACGGGTTCTTCTCCCTCACCTAATGTATTATAAGTAGAATGTAATGTAGTCTTTAACTTTCTATCTCGGAGAGGTGTTTTCCTTTAGCCTCTAAACTTGTTTCATGTTATTCAAAACTTGTGTTTGTCGGTAATGTTGTAATATTTCAAGGAAGGCAGGAATCATTGTTCAAACCTTCTGTATCTCGGTAAGGTTGTAATATGTATGAAATGCTTTGTGTCCTCTTGTTCTTACGTTTAACTCATTGATGTTGTGTTCAACTCACTAAAATATAAGCTCATGAACTTTTTTGTATTAATGTTTAGCTCATGAACTTTTTTGAATTAAGCGACTTGAGTAAAAACATGGCTTAATATTTCAAGGTGACATCAAGACGGAGAAATTGGGATTTATCATATCACAAGGTTAGCAAAAGATCAAACATATCAGAAGCATATCACAAGGTTAGCAAATAAGACAAAAGATCAAACATATCACAAGGAATTTTTAACCAAATAAGACAAAGGGTATTAGAAAAAAATTTAAAATGAAATGATACCAAAATGAAATTTGGTAATACGATGATTTGAAAATGATAAACTAGATTATTAGAAATTTAAAATGAAATGATACCAAAAATTTTTTGGTAATAAGATGATTTTAAAATGAAAAATTAGATGATTAGAAATAGCAAACATATATGAAATAATACCATATATGTAAAAAAATTTTACATATATAACCAAGAAAATTTGGTAATAAGATGATTTGAAAATGATAAACTAGATTAAGCTAAACTAAATTTGGTAATAAAATGATAAAATGATAACTTTTTTGTTTTTAAAATGATATAAAAACTAAACTTAATATTTTATTTTTAAAAGGAGGGAAACCTAAAATGTCATCATCATCATCATCCGATGAAATCGATGAGAGATTGGACGAGGTTGTCGATGAAATCGTCGAGGATGCATATAATGACATAGTGGAGGCCCAACCGAATATGCAAAACACACGGGGTTATATTGAACGAGACCGTGAAGGGGGACACACCCGTTTAGTTAATGACTACTTCAGAGAGAATGCGACATACTCGGCACAATTCAGACGACGTTTCCGCATGAATAAGGGTTTATTCATGCGTATTGTCCTTGCCCTCCAGGAGAAGTTTGTATTCTTTCAACAAAGACCCGATGCAACCGGGAGGTTAGGTCATTCTCCGCTACAAAAATGTACGGCGGCTATTCGACTGCTTGCTTATGGTACTGGGGCTGACACGGTAGATGAATATCTCCGACTAGCTGAGACCTCAGCACTTTTGTGTTTACATAATTTCACTGACGGAATTATACAGTTATTCGGAGACGAGTATCTACGAGCACCCACACCGGATGATCTTCAACGACTACTCGACATTGGAGAGAAACGAGGGTTTCCTGGGATGATCGGGAGCATCGACTGTATGCATTGGGAGTGGAAAAATTGCCCGACCGCTTGGAAAGGACAGTACGCCCGTGGATCAGGAAAACCGACAATTGTCTTAGAGGCTGTAGCTTCCCAAGATCTTTGGATCTGGCACGCGTTTTTTGGACCTCCAGGTACCTTAAACGATATTAATGTCCTCGATCGATCTCCTCTTTTTGATGACATTTTAGAAGGTCGAGCTCCGCGGGTAAAGTACATGGTCAACGGACACATGTATAAGTTGGCGTACTACCTCACAGACGGTATATATCCAAAATGGTCAACCTTTATCCAATCCATCTCACTCCCTCAATCACCAAAACAAGAGTTATTTGCTAAACATCAAGAAGCAACCCGAAAAGATGTGGAGCGGGCTTTTGGAGTATTACAAGCGCGATTTGCGATTGTGAGAAACCCGGCTCTTACGTTGGACAAAGCAAAGATAGGGAAGATTATGAGAGCGTGTATCATACTACACAACATGATAGTCGAAGATGAACGGGATGGATACATTCGTTATGATATATCTGAATTTGAAGAAGGTGACGTCATGAGAAGTTCACAGGTGGAAACCGAGATTCCTACAATTCTCAATAATATTTTTCCCAGTCGGAATGATGTTCGAGATAGGAGAATACATGACCATCTGAAAAATGATTTAGTCGAGCATATTTGGAACAAATTTGGTGACGAGGATTAAAAATCATTCTATCTTTATGTTTAATTTGTGTTTCTTTAAAAAATTCCTTGGTTATGTTTAATTATAGTATCTTAATGTTTAATTAATGTATCTTTATGTTTAATTTGTGTTTCTTGATTTCTTTATTTTTATTGTTTTCATTTTTAATAGTTATATTTATATGTTTAATTATTATTTTTAAAGTTTATTTCTAGTAGTTGATGTTAAGTTATTCTATTTAATCATTCAATATATAAAAATTATATTTCACTAAACAATAAAAAAAAATATTTTTTTTATTCCTAAGGATTTCAACTTCGGGTTCACCATTGTACACACATTTTTCACAAGAGTCCTTAACTATTCAAAAAAAAAAAAAAAAAAAAAAAAGGGATATTTTATTCCTAAGGACTCCACAATGGGTATCACCATTGTGGATGCTCTTAGAGCATCCCCATTAGTGAACCTCCTCTTAGGGTTCAAATTTATAATTTTTTATTATTAATTTTTTTGTTTGATTTAAAAAAAAAATCGAACCAATCGCGGACCGCCACGTGTCATGGAGTCTGCGAAACAGTGATGAACTCGCCGGACACAGGTTTACTGGGGAGAGCTGGGGAGAACTAGGGAGAGGCAGGTTCATCACTGTATATTATTTTAATATTTTTTTTTCTGGAATATGTGTAAGCTCTCCATAAGTTTACTAATGGGAATGCTCTTATATAATTAAAAAAAAATTAAAAATCTTTTCCCAATGCAAGCAATAAACAATATCAAAATTTATAACATTTAACATAAGCATACTAATTGTTAATAAATTTATTAACCATTTTATTCATAGATATAATATTTATAATAGTACTAAACTGAATTTAAATTATGAATATTTATAATTTCTCGATAGGACCGAATCACATGTATATTTTTTAAAATTTGAAATATTTAAATTTATTCAAGTTATCTGATATTTTATCAAAAAAAATCCTAAAATGTGAATTTTATCCAAATTATTCAAAATTATCATAAGAATGGATACCGAACCTGAACTCAAAATTTTATTGGGTTCCTAACATTTTTATTCGAACAAAATCAAAAATTAGAATATCTAAATCAAAACCAAATCCATAAATAATCGAAAGGTTCTAATAGCTCTTGAACCAAAAATTGAACCACAACCGAACTAGAATCAAGCTGGAAAAAAAAATTAAAACTGAACAGAAAACCGAACGCTTTTGTCTAAACGTTTAGTGAACAAACAGGCGGGTTAATAAATTATCAACAAAAACTAATCTCGCGCTTTAAAAGCACGGGGCAAAATCTAATTTGACCTTAAAATTAGTTGTGTGACTGAGCTGACGCTTTCATTGAACTATTATGTATTCTTGCAATAGACTTTTTGAAATAAATGATCCAATTAAACCTTGTTTATTGTAGAAATATATCTTCTTCATCTCCATTATATATATATATTCAAAATTTCATAAAAGTTCGAACAAAATATTTCATTCTTTTATTGTCTAATCATTTTTTCGTTTATAGTTTTGAATTTATAATTTTTCTGTTTTTTTCTACAAATTTCGGCGATGAGCAACCAGTATTTATTTCTAGCGATCGAAGCATTGAAGATAAATGAAATTCCTTATTTACAAACATCATATGTCACAAATTTTGATTGTCATAGTTAGTCACACAGATAACCTGATCGAAAAGCATGTTTGCCAATTTTCGTCCACCTTAACAAAGTTCATGTTAAGAAAGTCCTTAGTCGATGTACATGGGCTCGGACGAAAAGTGGACTAATAACACTAACAGGTAAATACTAACAAATAAACATTACCACGTAGACTCTAGCACATATACACCGCCACAAAATAAACTACTGGATATCCGCATGGACACTTACAGAGGACATCCACATGGACACCATCACTTCAACTCTAGTTGGGCGGGTTTTTTTTAACCAAACTAAAAATTTCAGTTAGTTTGGTTCGAAAGTTCGGTAAAAAAATTTTGGTTTTTGGTTTGGTTCGGTAATTGTTTTTTTTTTAAATTAAAAATTCAAACAGTTCCAATTTTAACCAAAATTCTGAACTAATCAAACTAACCAAAATCCGAATCGAAATAACCGAACTAACCAAAATTACCAAACCAAGCTAACCAAATTCCGAATTGAAATAATCGAATTTTTTTGAATTTTTTAATTTTATACCAAAATTTTAACCGACCTAACCGCAACACAAAATACTTCGGTAAAAAATTTGAAACCGAACTAACTGAAAACCGAACCAAAATTTTTTCCTGTTCACTATGGTGACATTTTGACCGACCCAAACTAACCAAATTCCAGAATAACCTACCCAAAGTACCCAAATAAACCGAACCCGCATGCCTAAACTCTAGTTTATGACTCCTCATGAACTTTTGGATATATTTTTTGTTGTTGTGTCCGCATTACCTCATTTACCACTTTATCTTCAAATGAACATTAAACCTTACTTAATTTTATATTGTCTACGTTGAACACAAATAATCTTTTCGGGATCATGTTTCTATGTGATATTGCAGTACTATAACCTCTTTCATATATGCAAGTAGAAAAATATATTACCAATTACAGGCCTAACCTTAACCTCATTGTTTTCTACATACATTCAATATACAATGATCTCTCTTTTATTGTCTACAAGGTGAATACACATCTACACACATCACATGAAAGCTGTGATCAACAATTTTACTCCATCAATTCATTATCATATGTACATTAATCTCATTCAATCCTTCTCCCATGTTAAGCATCCCACCATAGTTGTATGCAGTTTGACGTCATTATCAAGAGCACAACCTGTCAACGAAATCCAAAGAAACGATTCAAGTTATTAGTTTCTTACAAAACACTCAGCTCATAGCTCAAGAACAAACATCAACATGTACGAAACAAAAGCAAAACATATAGTATCCATAAAACAAAACAGCTCATTGCTACATTTAGAATTTTGTTTTTCTTGAACATATAGTATGTTTACTCGTGATGAAATTATTGCACAAGGCAGCTAGTTAATGTAAAAGAACCTATGACTACTCGTGATGCTTAATTAATACGAAACAAAACATAAGATTTTATATCTTAAAAATTATACCAAAACCCAAAAACCCGAAAGCAAAAAGAAAATGAAACAAGCATCGAGTATATGTAAAAAGAGGAGTACCTCTGCTTGATTACTTGAGTTCTGTGATGGAGGAGACGATGATGATAGGAGAAGTATTTATAGGATCTGGGTTTCGGTTTTAAATCGAGGAAGAGAATCAGATACGATGTGCGAAAACAGTTGGAGATATCCGATAATTGGAGTTAGGAAATAATTGCGGTGAGGATATCTTGGGAGATCGTGATTTAGGAAAGGTTTCATGAATTCTCCCCTTGAAGATCAAGAGAAATCAAAATTCGATCTCGATAGGAAAAAAGGGGAGTAGGGTTAACCAGGGCCGGGTTTCGGGTGTAACCATTCGGTCTCTCGGGTTATATCCGATCCGACCCGACACCCGACATTATCAAACATTCAGGCCCATTCGTTTTTTTCTAAAGATCCGGTACTGACCCATACCATCTTAAACGGACCGGTAGGGGTTGTGGATGGGATTGGGATATGTTTTATTATTTTGGGTTGATATGAAATTGGTGTTTTATGCTATTTTGTTAATATGAAATATAACACTCTGGTTTGACTGTGAAAAGTAAATGGAGTACACCATTTGTTGTAAGAATGTTCATATTTTGTCTACATATTTATTGAACACAGTGAACGTATGCGGTTATTAAGTATGTGACGTGGAAGATGTGTTTTCTCTCATAAGATTACAGTTCGTGGTAAGTAACGGTCATACATGATGTTGTCAACGTCATCTCACTATGTTTCCTTCACCGGTTACTTATACGCCTAAGAGATAAAGCGAGCTTAGATCAAACTTAATTGTTAGATACTTTATTTTGTCAAAATCAATGGTCTGTAGTTAATTTCTATTTCAAACTTACTTATTTTGTAAATTCTTCGTTTAAACAAATTATAAATACACATATATAAAACGGGAAAAATATCTGGTTGATATATGATGACAATTACACTTAGCTGTTGATTGTAACAATTCAGAAGAACTTGACATAAATGATATTGATAGTCCTTTTATTTTTATATTTTCATGACAATCATATAAATCGAACACATGTAGATTCTTTAGCTCATATGAGTTTACTGTTCTTTTATCCATTTATTAAACTTAGCTCACAAAATTTTTGAATGTAGAAACGTATTAAACTGATGAGAATGGTACGATATTCAAAAGAGATGCAATGAACTAACCTCCAAAAAGAAAGAAAAAAAACTAACCTCCAGAACTTATAGAAATATATCAAACCTAAACCAGAATTTCGGATAGCTACTTGCCTATTTGTTTCTCATTTTAATAGATGAAGAAAATATGTTTTACCAAAAATAAAATTTCTTTTTTATAACGAAATTTCACATATAAATAAAACAAATACAATATAGAGTAGTTGTAGTCTTGTAGATCACTCTATATATTAATTAATATGATATCAAATCCGTAAAATTTTATATTTTCCATAGTAAAAACTTACAGAAATTTATTTCATTATCGATGAAATAAATTCCTAATTTTAACAAGATATTTAATTTAGAAACTGAAAGCTGTATGGCTGAAAAGGAAGTGGGGACCGGGGACGTCACGTGGGATGCACAATCGAAAGAAATACAACAGTGTGCCTTTGTAATGGTTTCATAAACGAGAGTGAGAGAGATTCTCAAGAAGATAATTTTTAAAGAGAAAGAGTTACAACTTTTTTTTTTTTTTAAAGAGTTACAACTTTAGGGTACAATGTGTATCTGTCACACTGTACTCTTGTTACTTTTATTAATTATGTAACATAATAATAATTACCTTTTTTGAAAAGTGAAAAGATTATGGAACATAATTATCCCACTTCATATCTTGGCTTTCCTTACTTTGATATGTAATGACACGAACAATAATACCTTAAATGTAGTATTTATACAGTAGGTTATTATTATTAGTATTTTTCTTTTAAAATAATAATAATAATAATAATAAACTATTGTATAAATACTACATTTAAGAGAGCAAAATTTCATTAATTTCTCAAATGGGCATCATTACAATTACATACAAGCTAAGAGAGCAAAATTCAGTACAACCATAATCCATTAATTTAGTAGCATTAAATCATCGGTCATACATCTAAGTTGTGGGCGCAACTCCGGAGCATTCCATCATCACCACCTCACCAGGTTAATCCGGGAGGGAGCTCTCGCATCCCACTCTCTTCTTAGCTTAAGCAACTGTAGACACTTAATATATAAGACAAGAACACCATACTTACAGAAGTCGGATTTGAGATACCATCAACTTTAATGTCTTGAATGATTCATAACATGCACAATAAGGAACGATCAACACCACCTCCATTTATCAAGGATAAACATTGATGCTGGGATGCATTACCGATGCTGGGATGCATTACCCAATCATAAAGAGCCATCATCGGATATACACGAATCAGAGATAGACCGACTTCTCAAACTCCAATGCCAAATGCCCATCTCCGATAACCGAAGAAGGGTCCATGATGTGACAGTTAAACGCAATTCTGGTGGCAAAATAGAGAAGCCATGAAGATGAAGAACCCGAATCAAGCCCTCAAATGAAAGTTGTTGCTTCCGGTAGAGAGAGAAGACAAAGAACTTTAGGTAGAGAGCAAAATAAGGCAAGAAGGTTGATGAGCAACGATTCACCACAGCCATAGACGACTAGACGAATCTGAAGCTTCCCACACCTCCAAACATGGACATCAGACCACAGTTACCACCACAAAGTAGAAGACCAGGATCTGCACACGCCACCGAGTCATGGAATCTCCAGCGTTACCTTAAGCGAGGACGAGGAGAACTGCCCATCCAAGACGCCTCGAGACAAGCCGCTACAACATCGCCCACCGCTACACTACTCAGATCGCCACCAAGATGCCTCGACTCTCAGAAAAGAGATACAAGGAGAACACGACCGCACACAAAACCCACAAACTGAGACAGAGTTTTGCTTCCCCACCTTCTTCCGTATAAAGTAGTTTTTAAATTACCGTATAACCATTATAAAGCTTATGACCATATGAAGTGGGACTTTATTAAGCGCTAATGCAGAAATTGAGATTCTCGTCCACTTATATCGATTGGATTATACAATATATAACGTTAACTAACTATAAGGTATTCATGAAAACATAACATAGAGAGAACATTACTCTTATAAGGTATTCATGAAAGCGTAACAAAGAGAGACCATTACTTTTGAAAAAAAAATTACATTAAGGAGATTCTTTGTCTCATTTTATATTTATTCTTTAAATGGAAGCATTCGTTATCCTTCTTAATCTTGCAAAGAACCAAAGGAAGATAACGGGATGTGTGTTTCACGCGTTAGCCTTTCTTTTATAAGGCGGAGCTCGTGAACTTGAAGAAGTTATGAAAGTAATGAGGAAATATGGAAAAGCATCAGATCAATATATAAACTTTGATAAATCATCCTTACTCTTTGGCAAGAGAGTACCTGTAATTGTAAGTCAATTAATTAAGGACACTCTTTGAATCCAAAATAAAAAAAGAGGAATGGATTCATACCTAGGTATTCCAGGCAGACTACAAAACATAGTAAATGGATAAACGGAGAGATGGGTATCACAAGGTGAAAAAGAAGTGCTAGTTAAATCTATACTATTAGCTTTTCCGTCTTATGTCATGTTTAGTTTTTTACTTCAATTGGAGATCTGCGAATACCTTGTGAGTGCTACTGCACGATTCTGGTGGAGTTCAAACCCCCATAAATGTAATTTATTGGGCAAAATGGAAAAACTATTATCAAGAGAAGAGGCAGACATTGGTTTCAGAATGATAGATGAGTCTAATCTAGCCTTGTTGACAAAATCACTGTGGAGATTGATATAACCAGACTCTCTTTTAGCCCATGTTTTACATGGCAAATACTATAAATTTAGTTTGGCTTTGCGTGCTATTGACGTTGATATCCCTTCATACGTCGGGACTAGCCTTTCAGCTTGAAAACCTCTACTGCTACTAGGGATTAGACAGAAGATCCATTCGAATTTTGAGGTAAAATCATAGGATGATCCTTGGAACACGACTTCACCTGCAAGGCCAGTCATGCCAAATGTCCCGGTGGTCCATCCCAAGATGACATTCAGTGAATTTATAACAGTAGATTCAAAAGAATGGGATGTCAAAATGCTTGAGAACTTCGTTGCGCAAGAAAGTATACCTTTGATTGGCCATAAGCCAATCTTTACAACGTGATTCTTACTCCTGGAGCTTCAATAAAAGTGGCAGGTATACTGTTAAGTCAGGATATTTGGATGGACAAACATATATTTAAGGGTGAAGAAAATGTTGTTTACACTGAACCAAGTATTATGAAGCTCAAAGTCTTTGCTTGGAAAGTAAAGGCACCGCAAAAAATCCGTCATCTTATATAGCAGTTACTCACAAGACATGTAGCAGTCACAAAAAAACTTGAATCGTCGCTATATGCGATGTGATAATATTTGTCCAAAGTGTGGGGATCCAGATGAGTTAGTAACTCATGCTATCTTTAAATGTCAACCATCAATTCAAGCATGGGCTCTTGCGGCTACACCGTCTCATCCAAATACATTTTCTTTGTCCAACATATATACTAATATAGACTATCTTTTCTAGAGGAAAAATAGTTTTGAAGATCAAGAAATGGACAAACACCCTTATTGGTATCTCTAGAAAACAACTAATAATAAACTATTCAGAATGATAGATAGAGATCCACTTAAACTAATCAGATATGCAGAAGGAGAAGGCCAAACATGGTTCACAGCAAAGCAGACAGAGATTGGGTTGACTACATCCCCAGCAATAGCATCTCAAGTCTTATCCTTTGAGAATATATGCATGTTGGACGGTTTTTGGACCTCCACATCGATTTTCATTGGATGCAGATTGGTTTGGAAAGATTGCACTGAACAAACACAACTCGTGGGTACAAGAAATCAAAGAAGAAGAGAATCTGCCTTGCATTCAAATTGGAAGCTCTATAATGGGCAATGGACAGCATGTTGCATCATTCGATATGTCAACATTTTGGGACAAACTGTAAGGATTTGATAGAGATTATAAAGGAACCTCAGGCATAGCCGACTTTTTCGACATAGCTGAAGGAGATACAAGAACCGAAGAAAAGATTCCACGATTTCAGGCTATTCTACATTTTCATAGGACAAAATGAAACTACTGATTTTTTAGCTAGAACTGCAAGGTCTTTCTATAACCCTCTTTGTTTCGTTAGTTGCTATATTCCGGTCTAGTTATCTAGAACACCTTAAGTCTGAGTAAGATAATAGTCTTTGGACACGTCAAAAAAATATTTTTGAAATTTTATTTGTATGTCAACATTATATTATTTCATAAATTCATTAAAAATATTTTATCGGGAACGTTGTTATACATTTTCGTTACATATATTTAATAAATTTTCTAATTTTATTTTGAAAAATATACATTATAAAGAATTTTTTATTATAAAGAACTTTGTTAGTCATAAACCATTAACATATTCTGTCTCTATCTTAGATATACTTTTTTTTTGTCCTTTTGTAAAATCTACAAGCTTTCAATATAGTTGAGATTCATACACTATACACTAGAACCTCAATAAATTAATCCTCGATAAATTAATAATCTCTATAAATTAATAAATTTTGTTGGTCCCAACTTGGACCGGTTCAAAATTTAACACAAATCGATAAAAATAATACAATAATAAATTTTTAGAAACTTCTATGTAAACATATGGTCCCATTAAAATTATAAATTAACAATTTATATGTATCCATATTTTATATAAGTAAGAACATATTATTATATGGATTGTTTATATTCACAATGGAATTATCTTTATATATTTTTAACACTTAACATATTTTTGATGAGATTTAGTAATATTATATCTAAAACCACATTTAAATTCTATGCAATCTATATTATATGCACCAAATAATATAATAAAATTAATATAAATGTAAAATTTCAAAAATAACAATTAATGTCTATACACTAAAATCAAATATTTTTCTTATCTTAAAATATGAAATCTAAATAAGGAAACTATTATAAATTAATATATCTATAAATTAATAAAATTTCAAAGTGTCAATATTATTAATTTGTAGAGGTTCTACTGTATTTACTTGCACAATTTTTTGTTAATACTCATCTATATTATTAAAGTAGAATCCTTACCAGGATTCTGCTCTTACTTTTTTAAATTATTTACAATCTTATGCCATTGGAGAATATTCTGAAATTTACAAAAGTAAATTAAAAAGGTAACTTAAAACTAAAACAATACATAACTAAGGACAACTAATTTAAAGAGATGTATTTGAAAGTGCTTTCCCACATCGACACCTATATGTGACTGAAACTAGAAACAATACAAATCTATACATTCTCTTTCCGTTGACAAAAAAAAAAAAAAAAATACATTCTCTTTCCGAAAATTTTATTAAGTTGGGCAAAACTTCCACAATTCTTTTCTATATAAAATATTGAAATGTTAGTTTCTTTCTTAGCCACAGGGAGGTAGCTCTGAGTTGCGGGTGCTTGAGAGATGGGAAGTGCGATGGGAATGGCAGACAGTTTTGTTAACTTCGGTTGCTTGTGTATTAAGGTACTCTCTGAACAATATCCCCTAATAAGTTCAAACAGAATAATTCAAAGTTCAAACAAATTAGATTGCGAATCTAAAATTTCATGTAATCTTCAACCAACTAAACTGATTACTTTTTCTGAAAATATTCATGAAGGTATTCAAATCGTTTTTTTTTTTTTGAAAAAAAGGTATTCAAATCTTTAACCTAATCATTTATATTTATTAAATAATCTCCAAAAATATATTCACTTAGAATTATATGACAAGTAAGATATTGTAGATTCACAAATACATTATAAATAAATGTAAAAAATTATAGTGTTTAGGGCTGTGCGTCAGAAGCCCATTTAAACCTTAGAGCATCCCCATTAGTGAACCTCCTCTTGGGGTTCAAATTTATAATTTTTTATTATTAATTTTTTTGTTTGATTTAAAAAAAAATCGAACCAATCGCGGACCGCCACGTGTCATGGAGTCTGCGAAACAGTGATGAACTCGCCGGACACAGGTTTACTGGGGAGAGCTGGGGAGAACTAGGGAGAGGCAGGTTCATCACTGTATATTATTTTAATATTTTTTTTTCTGGAATATGTGTAAGCTCTCCATAAGTTTACTAATGGGAATGCTCTTATATAATTAAAAAAAAATTAAAAATCTTTTCCCAATGCAAGCAATAAACAATATCAAAATTTATAACATTTAACATAAGCATACTAATTGTTAATAAATTTATTAACCATTTTATTCATAGATATAATATTTATAATAGTACTAAACTGAATTTAAATTATGAATATTTATAATTTCTCGATAGGACCGAATCACATGTATATTTTTTAAAATTTGAAATATTTAAATTTATTCAAGTTATCTGATATTTTATCAAAAAAAATCCTAAAATGTGAATTTTATCCAAATTATTCAAAATTATCATAAGAATGGATACCGAACCTGAACTCAAAATTTTATTGGGTTCCTAACATTTTTATTCGAACAAAATCAAAAATTAGAATATCTAAATCAAAACCAAATCCATAAATAATCGAAAGGTTCTAATAGCTCTTGAACCAAAAATTGAACCACAACCGAACTAGAATCAAGCTGGAAAAAAAAATTAAAACTGAACAGAAAACCGAACGCTTTTGTCTAAACGTTTAGTGAACAAACAGGCGGGTTAATAAATTATCAACAAAAACTAATCTCGCGCTTTAAAAGCACGGGGCAAAATCTAATTTGACCTTAAAATTAGTTGTGTGACTGAGCTGACGCTTTCATTGAACTATTATGTATTCTTGCAATAGACTTTTTGAAATAAATGATCCAATTAAACCTTGTTTATTGTAGAAATATATCTTCTTCATCTCCATTATATATATATATATTCAAAATTTCATAAAAGTTCGAACAAAATATTTCATTCTTTTATTGTCTAATCATTTTTTCGTTTATAGTTTTGAATTTATAATCTTTCTGTTTTTTTCTACAAATTTCGGCGATGAGCAACCAGTATTTATTTCTAGCGATCGAAGCATTGAAGATAAATGAAATTCCTTATTTACAAACATCATATGTCACAAATTTTGATTGTCATAGTTAGTCACACAGATAACCTGATCGAAAAGCATGTTTGCCAATTTTCGTCCACCTTAACAAAGTTCATGTTAAGAAAGTCCTTAGTCGATGTACATGGGCTCGGACGAAAAGTGGACTAATAACACTAACAGGTAAATACTAACAAATAAACATTACCACGTAGACTCTAGCACATATACACCGCCACAAAATAAACTAATGGATATCCGCATGGACACTTACAGAGGACATCCACATGGACACCATCACTTCAACTCTAGTTGGGCGGGTTTTTTTTAACCAAACTAAAAATTTCAGTTAGTTTGGTTCGAAAGTTCGGTAAAAAAATTTTGGTTTTTGGTTTGGTTCGGTAATTGTTTTTTTTTAAATTAAAAATTCAAACAGTTCCAATTTTAACCAAAATTCTGAACTAATCAAACTAACCAAAATCCGAATCGAAATAACCGAACTAACCAAAATTACCAAACCAAGCTAACCAAATTCCGAATTGAAATAATCGAATTTTTTTGAATTTTTTAATTTTATACCAAAATTTTAACCGACCTAACCGCAACACAAAATACTTCGGTAAAAATTTGAAACCGAACTAACTGAAAACCGAACCAAAATTTTTTCCTGTTCACTATGGTGACATTTTGACCGACCCAAACTAACCAAATTCCAGAATAACCTACCCAAAGTACCCAAATAAACCGAACCCGCATGCCTAAACTCTAGTTTATGACTCCTCATGAACTTTTGGATATATTTTTTGTTGTTGTGTCCGCATTACCTCATTTACCACTTTATCTTCAAATGAACATTAAACCTTACTTAATTTTATATTGTCTACGTTGAACACAAATAATCTTTTCGGGATCATGTTTCTATGTGATATTGCAGTACTATAACCTCTTTCATATATGCAAGTAGAAAAATATATTACCAATTACAGGCCTAACCTTAACCTCATTGTTTTCTACATACATTCAATATACAATGATCTCTCTTTTATTGTCTACAAGGTGAATACACATCTACACACATCACATGAAAGCTGTGATCAACAATTTTACTCCATCAATTCATTATCATATGTACATTAATCTCATTCAATCCTTCTCCCATGTTAAGCATCCCACCATAGTTGTATGCAGTTTGACGTCATTATCAAGAGCACAACCTGTCAACGAAATCCAAAAACTAATTGCCAAACAACTATGATTCTCGTCGAATAATGTTCAATTGTTTGCTTGGAAACATATAACGTTTAGAGATAGTAGTGTCCAAAATCTAAGAGGGTGTCCACCAACCATTGATCACATAACATATATTCTTGGAGACTGACTGTTTAGTCATCATAGCATGTATGAGCTTACAGGAGGATAACACTCACTTAAGCGCTTTGAGCTGGAAACATTTTTTTTCGAAATGGAACTCTTTATGGAACTCAAACTCCTCAGTCCCCTCCATCGGATAACACACCTTTAATAGAAATTTGATTTTCGAGTAAATTATTAAGGAGCTTCATGTCCCAAACATCTACTAAGCAAGCACATGTGCAAAGAAATCCACAAAAATCAATATTAATTAGTTCGATCCAAATAGAAGAACAACTAGGAAGAACACACAAAAAATAGGAAAATAATTTATATCAATGTACTTGTATTTTCCAAAACGAATTTGACGACTATTAACATACCTTCCATCTTGATGACTTTCGATTTACACCGTCGTGTTCAGCTAATCTTCTGCGGTATAGATATAAGTTTATAGCGTCTTTTCATCTCAATCAGTATTTTTTTTCTTATCGGTAGATAATGAAAGGAAAAAAATTAAGGTAAAAATAGCAAGAATTAGCTAGAAGAATATAATAATCGAGTGGTTGACAAAAAAAAAGAATATAATAATCAAGTGGTCTAGAATTAAAACGAATTGTTGAAACAAAAAAAACAGTTGAAAAATATTCTACTTTGGTTACTTTTATGAAGAGATTCAAGGGACACAATGAACTTTCACGCAAAATAAAATATCTGTTTTTGTATAAGTGTTTTAAATTAGGCGAAGTGAGAAGTACATTTTAAATAAGAAACTCTTTCTAACATAATAATTAACAAAAAATAATGTATTAATCGTTAGTAAAATAATAATGTTTAATAATGTAGAAAAAAATAAAGAATATTTATTATGAAACGGAAAAGTAGTACATATACAATGTTAAATAAAATCTAAAAGAGTATTAAAATATACTCAATACTTCCACTAAACTCAGTTGACTAACCTAATCTTTCACATACATTTTAACAAAACAAGAAATTCTTCACATTATATTATACATTCCGAAAATCTACTATATATCAAATCCGTACAATCTATGGGAAAAAGAAACCCACAAAACTAGAAGGGAAAATGGTATATTATGAATTACATTCTTATTCGGCTATCCACGTTGACAAAGCTAAAAAGACTCATAATATTATTATATTTTCTATTTTTCTTTAAATTATTATTTTTTAACATGAATGGGAACTACTAGACTTATGATTTCTCGTGTCGGCCATTATAAATAGGTTAACGATTTGTCAGAAGATAACTTGAATCGAACGTGTATTGCCAAACGAATATATTATACTATTGTTCTTTGCACGATTAAAGGGAAACATAAAATCGAAGAATAGAGTAAACCAATAAGGTTGCAATCCCTTATATATTAATTGAGGAACATTTGAAAAGATGTAACCTCAATTTTGTATTAATTAAAAGAGGCCCCAATGTATAGGTGGCACTCAATTAGGTAGTCAATTACATTCAATTACAAAATAAGTGGGTCCACATTCGATTTTTATATGTTGTTAGATACATAAGTTGGTCAAACTATATGATATAATGATATGATATGATATTTTCTTTCCTTAAATAAAACCTACGGAATTACCATAAATGACTAATATATATATGACAATTAATGAGTTTAATAATAAAGATTTGATAACAATGTATATCTCCTCCATCATTTTTTGTTTAATTTTATATTATTAAAATAAATTAAACAATCAAATTAGCTATAAAAATAAAATTTAGATTTTTTCGTATATGTTATATTTTGAATTTTTAAAAACGACAATAAATGACTAAAACTATTAAAATTATTATGTTAAAAATTAATGATCAATGGTTTAACATTTTTATTATAAGAAGATACACATGATTTTAAAACCATATGAGTAAAAAATATCATTTAATAATAAAATATATATATATATATATATTAAACACTATATACCATAAGATTACATAAATATTTTAATATTAAAACTTTCAATGAATTTTCAAGAACATTTATAAATTATAAACTTATTAAAAATTTCAGATTGAAAATTTTGTTATCGATGATTTAAATATTTTGTTATAAAACGATATGAACGATCATAGAACCGTATGATTATAAATTCTTATTTAATAAATAACTATACAAAATATACTATTCCTAGAAAAATAGGTTGGTCCATCTTAACTTATATTACACTTTTTATTAAACTAACTATCGAATTGATAAATAACGTACCAAAAAATGTTTTGCACTTTCCTTAAATAAAAGCTACGAAATTACCTAATATGATTAACGTATATGTGAAAATTAATTATAATGAATAATAAATATTTGATAACAATTTTTGTATCTTAGTTCTTTTTTTAATTTTATATTATTAAAATATATTTAAAAATCACATTAAATATATAATAAAAACATTTATATTTTTCTTATATGTTATATTTTGAATTTTTCAAAACGTCTATAAATTATTAGAAATTTGAAGATCCCCACTCTGAAAATTTTGTGATCAATAGATTATTTTTTTTGTCATAATAAGTTACAAATGATCATAAAATTGTATTAATATGAACTTTTATTTAATATTATAAGAAGATACACATTATTTTAAAACCATATGAGTAAAAAATATCATTTAATAATAAAACATATATATTTATATATATATATATAGATTATACTATATACCATAAGATTACATAAATATTTTAATATTAAAACTTTCAATGAATTTTCAAAAACATTTATAAATTATAAACTTATTAAAGATTTCACATTGAAAATTTTGTTATCGATGATTTAAATATTCAGTTATAAAATGATATGAATGATCATAGAACTGTATGATTATAAATTCTCATTTAATAAATGACTATATAAAATATACTATTCTTAGAAAAATAGGTTGGTCCATCTTGACTTACATTATATTTTTTATTAAACTAACTATCGAATTGATAAATAATCTACCAAATTTTTTTTGCACTTTCCTTAATTAGAAGCTACGAAATTACCTAATATGATTAACGTATATATGAAAATTAATTATTATGAATAATAAATATTTGATAACAATTTTGGTATCTTAGTTCTTTTTTTAATTTTATATTATTGAAAGATATTAAAAAATCACATTAAATATATAATAAAAACATTTATATTTTTTCTTATATGTTATATTTGAATTTTTCAAAACGTCTATATATTATTAGAAATTTGAATATTCCCACTCTGAAAATTTTGTGATCAATAGATTATTTTTTTGTTATAATAAGTTACAAATGATCATAAAATATAACGCATATGAATTTTTATTTAATAAATATTCAAACTAAATAATATATATATATATATATATATATATATATATATATATATATATATATATATATATATATAAACACTAATGATTTAAAGCAACAAGATTGGCTGATCAATTTAGTCGTCCAGTTGAAATCTTTCAAAAGTATGTGAAAGACTAAAGTCAAAGTAAATATGGATATAGAATAGTAGTTATATTTTACTAACCAAATACCGAAAAAAACCGAACCGAACCGAAACCAACCCGATATCCGGATTAATCCAAATGAAGCCAAACTATTGTTTCATTCTCCAAAATATAATAAAAATAATAACTTAATCCCGCGCAAGGCGCGGATCTTATCCTAGTTGAAAAGTAAAGGCTGTGCATAATCCACATCCGTATAACTTTGTTATACTTTTTTTTTATGTTATTCATGGTCATGGAATCGCTTTCTATTTTTAATTCATTTAATTATTTTCTGTAATTGAGTGCTATAATGATATATGTATCTTGTACAAAATACAATACGATTTAGTGACTGAACGCTTACCCTATAGTTATCCCCCTATATATTTAAAAAAAAGTCACTTTAGTGATTTCTGCTGACATGACATTAATATAAAGCTTCTCAAAAATATTGTTATAATTCTATTGTTTTTTTGAATTTTACTTTTCATTTATTTTAATCAATCGCTTATGTAGAGAAGCCCAAAACTATTGTCGATTTCGTTAAGCCCATATATAGCTAGGGCATTATCGATTTAGTTTAGCCTTGAGTATCCGTTCGGGTCGGCTATTTCGGATTTTCGGGTATTTCGGTATAGAGATATAGAACCCGTTCGGGTATTTCTGTACTTCGGGTCGGGTTTGGGTATTTTTAGTTCGGATTCGGTTATTTCGGATCTGGTTCGGATATTTAAATTTTGAAAAAAAAATTAAAATTTTCATTTCTCAAGTTTCTTATATTTAAAAATATAACTTTCAGTTAACTAATTTTTTATTTTTAATTGATTGAATAGTTAATAGATTTGGACATAACATTTTAAAACTAAAAAGACATTAATTTAGTTATTTTTTAAAAATATCGGATGTAACTTTTTGTTAATTTTTGAAATGAAAAACTTGACATGCATTTTAAGTGAGTAACAAATCATTTTTTTCCGTAATTGTATGTATATCATATGAACTTAAAGTATGTGTAGTATCAATATAAATATTTTATATAAAATGAGAGATGTAAACTAGAAATATAAGGTTAATTATATATATGTTCGGTTATCTTCGGATATCCATTCGGGTTCGGGTATTATCCGTTCGGGTTCAGGTATCTAATCTCTCCTTATTCAATACCCGTTCGGGTAGTTTGCTACTTCGGTTTGGATTTCGGTTCGGGTTTTTCGGATCGGGTTCGGGTGCCACTTCGGATATCGGGTAAAGTGCCCACCCCTACTAATTAGGTTGTTTGTTTTTAATAATTTACCTTTCTAATATGGATTACTTGCCCATGTTGAATCATTAAATATGCAAATAACTTATTGACAAAATTTATTTTTAATAACTTACCTTTCTAATATAGATTACTTGCGCAAATTGAAATCATTAAATATGCAAATCACGTATTCACAATATGGATTACTTGCGCAAGTTGAAATCATTAAATTTTATCGATTTAGTTTACCCTTGGGCAAGATTTAGAATTAAGACAAATATTAAAAACTTTCCTTATTATTCAAACGGTAAACTTGCGCATGTTGATATCATATTTATTACATTGGTTACAAAATATTTTAATGTTTCTAATTAGGTTGTTTGTTTTTAATAACTTACCTTTCTAATATGGATTACTTGCGCAAGTTAAAATCATATCATATGCAAATCATTTTTTGACAATACACATTTAATATCTTTCTTTAAACGATTTTATTATTTATTGTGCAAAATATTATGCGTCATTAATATGAGAAATAACTCGACTGTATATATATATGAGACATCTAAGGTCTTAAAATACAAACATTCTCTTTTCATTCTTTAAAATATTATTCACAAATCTCTCCTCTCATGCTATTAAGGTATTACGACGATGATGCTTGTGTGCTAAGAAAAATGTGTTTAGACGCAAAAGCTCCTCATCTTTAGAACCATGAACTCAACTCTTTGTGTCTTGTCTCCAGAAAGCATGTCTGGTCTATATTTTCCATGTGTTGAATACAGGTAATGATAATATGGTCTTCCTTTTTTTATATGTAGACCAGGTCGTGAGAGTGATAGTGATCCAGAAAACTTTGATTGAACATGCTGAGAAGCTTCGCCAAGTTAAAACAGTTCTTGAAGAGGTTCTTTAGTACTTTCTCTTTTTTTGTTGAATATTGTCCGGGGAAAGTATTACATAGTATCATTTAGTAATACTATCTTATATCATTTTTTTGTTGAATATCAATACTATTAAAAGGGAAGGAGTCTAAAAAAATCTACCTATAAAAGTTGTTTGGACCCTTTCATTTAACTTATTATTTTTTGGTCTTACCTTAAGTTTATACTAACAATATGTTACCATATATTTCTCTAACAATAATTTAGTCAATTGTTTTATTTATTTAAATCTCACTCCTAAATCCTAATCATTACTATTACTATATTTATCATTTTGATTTTTAATCGTAAAAGCATTGAAACTAATGTTTTATATCATCACTTTTATCATATAATATATGATTTAAAGCAAGATAAATTAAAAGACATATATGTGTACATTCTAACTTTCTCTTTCGTTTATAATAAAGTAATAACATCATATATAAACTTTCCCACTAAAATCTCATATCATATACTAAACTTTCAACCGTCTATAGTTTGATAATATTTTCATATTTAAAAATAATTTTTCTGAATATTCATGTTACCTTCACAAAAATAAAGAAATTCTTTGGTTCTATTAAAGTTAACCTGACTTCACGATATCAGTATTGATTATTCAAGATTTTGAAAATTATTTATTTAGATATTATACTTTTATATACGTTTCACTTAAAATGAATCAATACTATTAAAAAGGAAAGAGTTTTAAAAAATCTAATATAAAAAAGTTGTTGGAGTTATGTATAACTATTTATTATTTTTCTTATAATACATTAATCATTCTAAACATACAATATTTTAAATATTTTTAACAGATCTTAATATTTTTTCTTATGATACATTTACACAGAAAAATATTTCATCAACCATGTTTTTGTACAATAACGTTAAAAATCTATATCAAAAGATTGTTGGACCTGATATGGATGTAATGGCTCCACATCTGTTCGGGTATTTAAGATCCTAAAAGAATTTGAAATATATGAAAAATCTGAAAAATATCTGAAACACGAAAAGTATTTGAAACTCCAAACAAATACCAAAAAATTTAAATACCTAAAAATTTAAAATCTTATTCAAAATCTGACACGATGAACTGAAAAATACCCATAATTTTATCCAAATACCAAATTTTTTTTTTAATTTGAAAAATTTACCTGAAATCAAAACTCTAATCGTAAACCAAAATCTTAAAAACAATATCCATAATACCGGAAACATATACGGAATATCCAAATATAACTAATAAACACATATTTATGATCGGGTCTAGGGTAGGACCCGAACTCAAACAAAGACCTGCAGGTCAAAAAAAATCCAATAGGTTATCTTCTCTGGACCTGAACTAAACCTATAATTTTGGGTCTGTTCGGTTTGTTTTTTGATCCGGATATAATTCTCATGTCGAAAAGAAACTTACGTAAAAGTGTACATATAAAATCTCAAATAAACTAATTTGTAAATTATATAGCTGTTAAAAATTATGTTTTTCGATATAATAAAATTTTGTATTATAATATAATCCAACAACCCCGCGCTTTTCAAGCACGGGTCAAAATCTAGTACTATCTTATAAGTAAGCTAGCATTATGCATTTTTTACTTAATTCATGAGGTCATTTTCTCACAGCAGAGAACCTTTTGGAATGGCGCAGGGAGAAAATTTCTCAGGGATATACTGGAAGGTTCAGATGAAGCCGCTGAAGTGGGATGGTGAAAGCGAAGAAGAAAGACCTGTAGAGGCCCTTATGATTCTTAAATACGGCGGTGTTCTAACTCACGCTGTAGAAAACAGATGTTTACATACTTTACCATTTAATTTGTCATTGTTATATATATATATATATATGTTTTCCAAATATGGAAGAATTGTTTAACTTATTGACGTTTAACATCACTTGCCATATAATCTAACGAATATTACAAATAACAATTTATGGAAACTATTCTCGAAATTATTGAAAGACTAATAATGTTTTATTTATTACTTTTAATATTTATAACTTATAAAATAAAATGAACGAAATTTTATATAAGATAATTATAATAGTTTTATCTTCTACTTGATGAATTGTGTTCGAGTATAATTATATAATAACTATTTTAAATATTAAAAAATCCAAAAATGTTTATTAATATTATTTTTAAATTATTTATCGCTGTTTAAAGAATAAATTTATGATAATTTTAAAATAATTTATAAAATGCTTACAAAATGCAAGGTAAAGTTGTACTTTCAAGAGTTAAATCGAGATCTTGATTAAAAATCCTAATAACTGGTAAAGAAAGGAAGCCGAAGACAAAAACATTGAATGTTGTCTACAAACAAATTTTTCAGAATATTCCGTAGTCACGGTACGTAATTTTAATCTACTTTTTTCAAATACAAATTTTAAAATATATAAACTGTTACAATTATTTATTTTTTGTATTTGCCATATAGGTTGTGATGAGTTAGGAGACCGATGACGGTATGCCAATTTAATATTATTTCATGTTCAATAAAATTTAGAAATTTATAAATCTATCAAATAATGTTAACCCGTCAAATTGCTTACAAAATTTATTTAATTTTTTTGCAGGTTTCTAATTGAATTTGCTTTCATTATCGAGAAATGTACTTCATAATTTATATTATTTATGGATAATATTTTGATTTTTTTATATTTTCTTTTAATATGTCTACATAAATGTTTGTTTATTATTTATGGAAAAATAATATTATTCACCTAAAATAAAGAATTACGACACATATACAATATAATTCTAATTAATGATAATATAAAATCTGTTACTTCTAAAACTATACACTATTTATTCCATTTTTTTAATGAAAGTATCTTCTTAAACACACAAAATATTTTGTGACGTTGCAATTATACATACACACAATATCGGCCTCTTCATACTGACGTTACTGTGTTCCCTCTCGTCCATCTCAAATATTGACTACCAGCTTTTTTCCATGACTGATGAATTCTCCCAAGGACGGTGATATTATGTTGAAAAATCTGTTACTTCTAAAAATTATATAATATTTATTTCATATTTTAAATTTTCTTATGTCCGCACAGGGTGCATGCGGGCCGGTCACCTAGTTTTAATTATTCATGTAGTTACTTTCTAAATTTTTATTTCATTTAAATAAAACTGTAGCTATTCCACTAACTTATCATGATTTTTTATTAAGAAAATAATATACGATTCCACCACTAGTTAGCTGTGTAGTTATGTGGTTTTAGGATATATGTGCATGCAACCCCTCCACTACTTCTCGATTCGATACACCATTTCCCCCACCGGGCACTAAAAATTCATTCGCCTCTTCGTAGATATGTACACGTAGAACTGAATAACAATATTATAATAATTTGGTGGAGTGTATAACTATGAATATACTTATTAGCTTTTGTGTATATATTTAAGAACCTATAGTGACCACACCACAGGCACTTATTTCTTGGCGGTAAGACGAGGGTCTGTGACTTGGGTATGAAAGAAATAGTTAAATGCTTCTGAAAAATACAATTGTTTTTTTTTTGTCCTAATATGCTAAAAGTATTAACAAGAAATTATATATTACGAATTTATGATACATACTAAAAGAGAATGATTTATGTTTTTCTGTAAAAGAATCAAATAAAAGTACAATTTTCGTGTCACCAGAAAAGTATGGATTCCTCAATTATATTTTCTTTAATGGGTTAATTGTGCAACTATAAAAAATTTTACAATGATAAAACTGTAACTTTTAAAACGAATTAAATTAAAAACTCCGAAATTAAACTTAAATCATTTTAATTTTCAGTTTTCAAAAATAATCTATTTTAATTTTTATATTAAGCTGTTTTGACTATACAAAAAATCAACAAATCGAGATACATATTGTATATTTGTAGCTTATGGAATTCAATTTAGATCTTTTTGATAAGAGGCTGTTAGTTACTATCGTTAGGTTGCTCACAACAAATGAGTATGCAAACAAGAACATCTATTTCAAAGGTTGTAAATTAGCAAAACTAGTCTCCTATGGTTTCAACAAAAATGTAGGAAAGAGTTTGTGTATATGATTTGACTGTTGGCAAATACGTTAATGTTTGTTATGCCCTTTCAGTATATTCGGAATATAGAATTAGGAAGACTAACCCTAGATTATATTATAAGTTGTTGAAGTAATTCTCAGCTTCAAGTAATATCAATTCATGAGAGACACGCATCTTTGCTTTTGCTTAATCCTCGATAGTAAAAGCGACTTATGATCTACTTCTGCTTTACAAACATTTGGAAATAGAGAGGATGCTATTAATTAGATTTCTTGTGACTAGTCTTGCGTTTTCACCAATTTCCACACACCAATTATCTTTGTTTTGAAGGACAATCAAAGCTTGCAACTTAATAAGTTACCCCCTTTAGAAACACAACAAAAAAACTAGACCACTTGCATTGCTTACAGTTTTTTAGGCAGATACGTTATTAAATTAAAATTTAATATTAAAAGAAAATTAAATTACTAAAATCAAGACAAATGTACTAAGAATTTTTCATGAGGTTCTCATAATTTTTATAATTAGTTTTCATAAAATGTTTACAAGAAACTATTCACAAAGTAGTAAAAACACCTCCAATAAAAATATTTAACATGGATATCTCTGAATAAATAAAATAAAAATAATTGAAGACGAAGAAAGAAGAAAAAGAAAATTTCTTAAATAAGAGCTTTTAAAAAATCATAAGAACTTCATGGGACCCTTGTCATTTTATGAGTGATGTAATTGTGTTTTTAATTAAAATTTAACTAAGCAATTAATTTGTATTAAAATATTAATATTTATTTTTTTCTTTAAGAACTCTTCAAGGTTCCAACCAACAAGGTTCCTCTAAGAATCTTTTCCAAACCCAAATCCAAGAAAGAAGTATCATGTCTTTCATATATAGCCCATTTAGTAGAGATATAGAAATTAACATCAAAGAATTAATGAAGAGTCGATTAGAAAATGATAGGGAAAGAGATGAATTAAGTCGACCGAAGCCATGAATGCATTATCCTGGAGGAGAGTTTTGGATTTTCTCCCTGAAGCTTTGTAGTGTGTTTCTGATCTGACGATCAATGATGGTGAAAAGCGAGTCTATAGAACGGAAGTTGTTTGCATGTAATCTCGAGTTTGGCTCATTCCAAATCTAATAAAGCTTGCTTCCCAAACTAGGAGGATTCTTTCACACATTTTTTTACTTTTTAAATATTTTTATTTTGTGTATTATTGTGATACTGATACTTAGTGAAATCTCCCTAAGAAAAAATTCTTATCACAAAATTGACAATAAAAAGGTGCAAAGTAAAACCCGCAAAAAAAAAAAAAAAAATCGTCAGCTATATATTGAATTTCAAATGTGGCTCCAAAAATATCCTCTTCAACTAACGATAAAATTATTTTCTAAGTAATTAATGTTCAGATTGTAATATGCTGTAGTACTAAAGGTTGTTAATTGAGCAAACTATAAACTGAAAAATGCAAAGGATATCAAGCTGAATAACGGATTGAAGCGTATGTTAATCCTTGTGTGTGTGTTGTATCTTAGAAACTAGAACCCCAAACCATAAGTGTCTTACTTACTTTTCAATTAAGTAATACAAATATTGTAAATTGATCAATGGCAGAAGAAGTATAATAACAGGCGCTGTGTTTAGTTATATATCAACGTGGAGTAACACCAAACTGAAATCCATTTTGTATATAATTAAGTTTCTTTTGCGAAAAAAACACCAAACTGAAACCCTCTGAAATCCTTTTCAAAATCAAATATGTCAATAACACCAAACTCTAGCTTGTATATGCAAATTTTTGATTGCATAACAGATTATATTTTCTAAATTCGTTAAAATGAACTAGAGATTTTTTCCGCGCGAAGCGCGGATTGTGTCTTATAAATTTATTTTAGTTATAATATTATTTGTCGGTTTGTTTCTTTTACATTAATTTTTTGTTTTTCCAATGTTAGTTTTTCTTAATTTAAATTTAGATGTTTATAGTTTTTCTTTTTTCTGGTTGTAGATGGAGAATTATATTTTTTATTGATAGTTTTTGAATGTGACATAAACTTTTTGAAATTTTAAAATAATGTTATATATAGTACAATTAACACATTAAAGAAGAGAAACATATTTAAGCACATTTTATACAGGTTTTATATACATAATTTTAAACATTATATATGTATATATTATAAGTTTGAAACATGTAAATGCTTTCTAAAGTTAAATACTTGTTCTGAGTTTACATAACTTATCGAAAGTTTTATCTTTTTTAAATTTAAATCACAGAAAAAAATCAAAAAGTCAGTATAGATGGGTTTTCTTGGGCTTTTAAATCAACACTGAAAATTTACATGAATCATATAACAACAGTTTTATAAACAACTCGATAAAATTTGACCGAGCCAAAAATTTTCACACAATATGTTCTTTCTTCTTCAAATTGCGAAGAGCCTATAGGCACAAGAAAAAAATCATAATTTTTGTTTTCACTTATATAACATTTTTTTTCCTTTACACACGGAATTTATTACACTGCTATAAGCAATTGAGAACTCTATTCATATAAGATTCACATCTATGCATTTTGACAAAGAAGAATTTTAGCCATCTTTAGTTTCGGAATGAATCAACTTCAGTCATATACACTATATTTTCTCTATGATTCAAATCTTACAATTTTAATATATGTGCAGATTTCCATGTGAAAAAACACGCACGCCATCTATAGTTCAACCTATTACTTTTTCCAAAGTAAACACTATAATCCTCGTTTGGTTAGCTCCACAAACTAATCTCTTTGGATCAGTGTAACCTTTCAGAAAATGATAATCTTAACATCTTACAAAAAAAAACAACAAATATTGACTTATTTATATGAATATATATTATTTTAAATCATTATAGTGGACGAAGAAAGCATCATAATTTGTACAACAAATTTTCTTAGATTCACTGCATCATATTCACCATTTTACCATTTTAATTACATAATTTTATATGAGCTTATTCACCTTTCCCGGTTATTTTCTCTTTATTTATAACTACAATATAAAGTTATAAACTATATATATATTATAAATTAATAATTTATTTACTCTTAAAGTAACGATTAAAAATAGAACATAATTCAATATAGATATATGATTCTATTAATAAATTAGCAGTTACAAATTTGAAATTTTTAGAAATATCAAAAGTTTTATATTAGTTAATTATCTTCTAAATGATATTTATTTTTAATTCTTTTTGGATGAGAATATTTTGGCTGAGGTGGATAGCCTCAAAAGCCTTGAATTTAGTCCCTTTTATATAGTAGAATATCAAAAGTTTTATATTAGTTAATTATCTTCTAAATGATATTTATTTTTAATTTTTTTTGGATGAGAATATTTTGGCTGAGGTGGATAGCCTCAAAAGCCTTGAATTTAGTCCCTTTTATATAGTAGGATAACCAATAACTAGTATTTCCAGTTTGTGGACAGAGAAGTCTTAAGAGAGAATCAGTTTTAGATGTTCTCTATTTGGGCCATTAGAAGATTAACATAAAATAAGATCATTACTTGACCAATACAAATCGATGATGTGTTAGGTTAGACGGCCGAAATGGGCTTCAGAGAAAGATTCAAGAATAAGCTAATGCTCGGTTAACTGAAATGTCTGCTACAGTAGTGGTTTTCGCCTTATAATTATATATCCTTTTACGTTCTCCGGAAGAAATCAGGCTAACCCATGATCTAGACTCCAGTGAAAGTGTTCTCGTGGTTTAGGGAATTTTTTTTTCTAAATTTAGGGAATTCTTAGGAGTTGATATCAAGATTTGACTAAATCCCATCTAGAACCAGTCATGAGCAAAGCCGGATGAAACACTAGCCTCAAGCCTCCAAATTTTTTGAAAACAATTACATAGAGATAGACTCTCAAATTTGTGATTTTTTTTATTGAAATCTTACTAATAAACTGCGTACAATTCTCAAAATCTCTTTTGACCAAAACAAACTCATAAAATCTTAGGACCGACTTTGATCCCATCATATTTAATTTTATTTGAAATATTTTTTGTTATTGTAAACGTTTTAAATATGGCATCAATACGTTGTACATTGAATATAAAAGATTTCCTAAGAGCATCTCTAAAAAAACTCTCTATTTTAGAGTTTACAAAACTCTATATTTGAAGTTTTAATGTGTTCTTCTCCAAAAATAAAACTTCAAATCTAACTTCAAAATTATTTATAATTTACAATATAGTTCTTATATTTCTCATAATTAATGTAAATCCATATAACTTTTATAAATAACTAGCACATATGTAAAAACATAATAGTAATGTTAATTAATAAAATTTTACGCTAAAATATAAAATTATAAATAAAAAGACATAAATAAATATTAAACTACAAGAAAAATACCACATTATTCCATAAAATTATTTGTGTAATGTTCTATCTTTGGTTATACAAAATATTTTTGGACAATATTTATAGGTTCCGGAGCAATTTTACTAGACTATTAGTGTTGTTGTAATATTTAAATTTGTGTAATAATTATATCTTCATATATCGTTTTCAAAAGTTTTTTTATTAACTTTCTTTTGTAATATTCATGTTGTCTAATTCTATTTTTAAAATATTATAAATCTTATTTTAAAATTTTTTATTTAATTTTATGTGTAAATTTTGAGTTTATAAAAATAAATTTGGAAAATCTATGATATACAAAAGTTTTAAAGATTAAAACGATAAATGAGAAAATATTTAAGAATCATAAATGTGATGTGTAATTAATTATAAAGACCAAAATGCAAAAAAAAAGATGAAACTTAAAATTTTGAGTTTTGAGTCGTGAAAAAGTTTTACTCTTTAAAACTCTAAATTTGAAAAGTTTTACTCTTTAAAACTCTAAATTTGAAGTTTTGAAGTTCTTTTTTATAGAGCAAAAAAACTTTATATTTAAAGTTATAGAATTTCTTTTGGAGATGCTCTAAGTACATTGTATCTATTTAGTGATATAAATTTTATTTAGTTATATAAATTTAATTTAGTTTTACAAAGAAGAACATAAGATTATATATCTTCTTTTCCAAATTCAACGGTGAATCGAATAAAATCGTTACGACCTAAAATACCTAGCTACATTTCTTAAGGATTTACAGACACGTCACTTCCCAACTCCGGACCCAACACTAACGAAGGATACATATATAGCTGAGTGGGTTATCATGACTCCGGATCCGACATCCATGGTCGCCGGTTTTCTTCAGTTAATCGGGGCGGAAAGACGAAACCTCCGCTTTCTCATCACCGCTAACTCCGTTGCTCGCTTAGGGCATCTCCAATAAGACTCTATTTTTTCCTCTATAACTTATACTAAAATAGAATAACTCTATTATATTGTAAATTTTGTTCCAATGGTGTTACTCTATAATAAAGTTACTCTATTATAGAGTGAAATATAGATGAATGTCACTTTTCCACTTCAAATATAAAGTAATATATGACATTTTTCTATATCTAATCTATTAAAATAGAGTCCTATTATTTATCTACTACTTACAAGTTCTTATTTATTTTTGGACTTCCTTTAGAATAGCACGTGTTTGGACATGGAAATGTGTTTGGTTCTTTAGATATCTAATCTATTAAAACAAAGTCATATTTTCTATCTACTGTTAACAAGTCATACTATAACCATCTAAAAAATTAATATATTTCATTTTACATTAATAATAAAAAAATATAAATATAAATTTATTTTTAAATATAACAAATTATGTTGAAAAACAATCTAACAAAATCTTACCAACCTTCTAAATATTTTTATAAAATAACACTTAATTAATTTCGTAAATACTAATATAACTTTATAATTCAATGTTAATTAAAATTTATTATAAAACAAGAAAATAAAATTCTATACTATTTTATATATATTTTAATTATATTATGTATTATATTAAAATAGAAGTACTATATGAATTAAATATGGGTAAATTTATCTATTTTATTTTTAAAATACTTTCATTTAAATATATCACTCATCATCAAAATATGTTAAAATTCGTAAACTATATTATATTTTTTAGAAAAATAAATTTATAAACATAAATTCATTAACATAGGTTAAACTATTATATCTACAACTACATAGTTTTTTATTTTGTTATTTTAACACTCTCAACAATATATTGTTTAAGACATAATAATATACAAAAATATAATAGTTTATAACTAACCTTTAGTTCATATACTATTTAAAAATATGTTATTAGAAAACTATGAAATTTTAATTATTCATTCAAAATATTAACGACAAATCAAATTTTAATTATAAATTTAATATTTATATTAATTATAAACATATTCTGAGAGATGTATAAAAATCTTACCGAAATTAAAATTATTTATATAAAATAATGTATTAATTTAGTAACAAAACAATTTCGAAAATCATATAATCTCCCACCTCAAATATAGTTGTGTAATTTTCCAAACAATTTTGACAAAATATAAAATTTAAAAAATAAGTATGCAAACTTAAAATGATAATGTTTCAAATTTTTCAAAAGGTATAATCATAGATAATAAAGAATAACTTCTTGAAATGTAACACGGAAAAACAAACTATGTTATAAAAATTAAAGTAATCTAATATTTTGAAGTCTTAATTTAATAACAAAAAAAAAACTTAATATCATAACATCCAAAAAATATTCTAATATCAATAAAATTTACTAAAATAATATGATGGATGCTACCATGTATACAATTTACTAAAATAATAGGTTTATATTCACAATATATAACACTAAAATTAAAATTTATACTTAAAATGTTTATATTAAATCAAAAGTATGCATTCATAAAATGAAAAATATCTGCACGAATGTGCGGGTCAAAATCTAGTTTCACTCTATAATAAAGTAACTCTATTATAGAGTAACACCATTGAAGCAAAAGTTACACTATAACAGAATTATTCTTTTTGAGTGTAAATTATAAAAGAAAAAATAAAGTTTCATTGGAGATGGTCTTAGAAGTTCGAAACTTACTAAAGGTCGGATTCGAGATAGAAACTGCAACACTGGAACCACGAGCTCTTGAACCTGCACAAAGAATGAGAGGAAATCCCTAGTGTTATGGATTTATTCTAGAGAATGAATTCTTTTGCTGTCTTTTTTAGTATTATCGGATTACTGCTAGCGTAGGTTTTGCGGATTCGTTGATAAATAAATAAGCAGGGTTTTACGATATTATATCTAAAGAAAATATATTGATAAATTATAGTACTAGCTAGATGTGATTCTTTACACATAACGATTTTTGATTCTTTACCCAAAAATGAAATAATCTTCATTATCCTTGTGACTACGAAAACATTAAAACTGAACCAGACCATTCAATTAACTGATACATGACCAACTATAGGCTGATAAATACAATGAAAATTCGAATCCTATAACATTCCAAATATTAGCTATTGCAGCCACTTAAAAACAAATCTTAAACGCCAGCCTATATCTATATATACTCCATTGTACATACTACATATTAATAAACCTATAGAGTCCATTACTGGGATCAAACAATTTACTACTAGTCTACTATGCACATAAACGACAACTACTTAAAGCTTCCTTGGAATATTATGCGACATCATCTTTTTAGTCTTTTACAAAGATATAAATACCTATCTCAACTTAGCTAATGTATGGCTTCCGATCTCATGTACCCCTATATTATACATTCTCTCACTGCCCTACTTAGTTCAAAATAATTGTAAGCAGTGAACAAATCAAAAGAATAAGTAAATGGAATAAGGAGACTCATCTCGAGGCGACACGAGCACTTTTCCGGCTATTTCTCCCACCACATTTTACCATGGAAACTCTACAAAGCCTTTCTCTGGATTCCCGTGACTCCTCTCTCTCTCTTTAATTTTTATCTCCAAGAAATTGCCACCGGGTTTCGTGATTTTAACGTGTATGCCTCACTTTTTATATTCGTGTGTTCACTTATTTTTGAAATAAACCCCATGCTTTAACAAAAATTAAAGTGAAAAGACGGGCTTCGAACAATCAACTGGCACCTTGTTGACGTTTATATGCATACACATTTATGTGTATACCCAAAATGATTTGGTTGTTGCGATTAATTAGACCAGACCATAGTATCATATCAAGTATATTGGAGATGGATAACTAGAACGCTCTTTTTCAATATCTGATCATACAAGCAAAAACTTGCATTTAGGGTTTCGCATACGCTTCAACAAGGACATAAGACCACCCGCAACAGCGGATTTTATGCCAAAATCCTTAACAAAATAATATTAAAATATTTAGTAGGCCCCTCATTTTATTAAGGATTGTGCTACAATTGACTCTTCCAGTCCTTATTTACGGATCTCACTTCTGATAATCTCTTCACTGTGTGCGGGCTCCACTGCCGCGTGGAAGCCCGCGATTGGCCAATTTTTTTTTTTGTTTTTTTAAATTCGGACAAAAAAGAAAAAATAATAAAATATTCTAAAAAGTGTTGTTAAGGATTTTCTGTTAAGGACTATGGTTGTGGGTGCTCTAAGGTACGTATAATGCAATTATTATGCTCAGAAATACGAAGTATTGGAAAGCTGATTTAATTAGAGTCCATCCGTTCCATTAATTTAATTGTTTTAGAAAAAATGTTTAATAAAGATTGATGTTTTATGCTTTATGTGGAGAAATTATAAATTACAAGAAACTAATTGAGTTTATTAAATTACTATTGCTTAAAAATTATTAGAGACTTAATCGTAAAAAATTAATGCATTCATAATAGTAATTTAATATTCTTTCCGTTCTATTTAGATATACAGTATATTTTAGAGAGAAAAAACAAATTCTTTCACTAAGATAGATAGTATTAATCAATTAGCGTATGTCACTCCTTTTCCGTTTCTTCTATATTGAAATGATGAATGATCCTAGTTATTATTGAATCACTTTTGGATTAAAGATGAAACTAGATCTTGATCCGTGCGACCGCGCGAGTATTTAATTTGTGTTCGTATTTAGTGATATATTTGTTAATGTAGTCATATTTGTAAATGTAAATGATATATTTGTACTGAATTTTATATTTTAGCATTTTAGAGTAAAATGTATCACCGATATTGGGAATTATATAAAAAATATAACATTTATATAATTAGATCCATGTCTAAGATATATAGCGAACAAATTTTTTAAATAAAAAATACGAAAATAGATAATTGTGAATTAGCATGCTATTTATAAATGATACGTTAGCTATAATATTTGTAAGTAAATAAAATGATTCTTAAACTTTTATCAAATTTGGAACATATAAAAATTAAGATTTAAATTTGTAAGAAAATAAAATGAAAATATAAATTTGATGTAACTGATAAGAAATTATAAATGTGCTTAATTTTTGTGTACATTTAAACCAGGACTCTGCGGATGTTTGCTTTTACTTTTGTAAATAATTTTTTTTGCCTAAGGTGATAGTATATATTTTAAAATTTTACATGTGTTAAATAATTATTTAATAACATTTATAAGCATGATAATTTTATAGTTTATATTTTTTTTTAAATTTTATTTTGTCTTGTAAACCGTCAATTGTATTACCACCATTTTTAGAATATGATCCGTGCATCTGTACAAATATTTCATTTTGTTTTTTTGTTGTGGATCAAAATTTTACGATCATGTCTAATAAATTATTTTATATACATGGTAAGTTGGTAAATAATTATAATGATGCATGTAATATATTTGTATTGGTAAGAAGAAGAATTTTTTTCAAAAAAAAAAAAATGAAGAGTGACGTGAATTGTGGGAGAGAATGACACAAACTATAACTTATATTTTTACATAGATATTTTGTGTATATTATTGATATTCATTAATGTTTATAATGTTAATATGAAATATATAAGTTAAAATATTTATATTGAATTGATTGTGAATTTAATTTAGAAAATGTTTTATTAATTTTGAAAAAGACATGGAAAGCACAGAAGTAAGAGTAATTATTACTTCATTAATTTTAAAAAAGACAAAAATTACTTAAAAATAGGTTCATTTAATTATTTCAATGGCATTAGGTTGTAAATATTGTGCAAAATTAAGGGTTAGTCTTAATTTGTACTTCTCTTTTAATAGATTAGATTATGAATGAGCGTTGGCTAAACTGGGATGTTTCTCTTAGAGCATCTCTAGAAAAACTCTCTATTATAGAGTTTTACAAACTCTATATTTGAAGTTTTAAAGTGTTCTTCTCCAAAAGCAAAATTTCAAATTTAACTTCAAAATTATTTATAATTTACACTATACTCCTTATATTTGTCATAATTAATATAAATCCATATAACTTTTGTAGATAACTAGCAAATATATAAAAATATTATAGTAATATTAATTAATAAAATCTTACAATAATATATAAAATTATAAATATAAATAAATAATTAAATATTACACTACAAAAAAATACCACATTATTATATAAAATTATTTTATTAATGCTCCATTTTTTCGTTTATACAAAATTTGTTTGGACAATATTTTAGAAGTTCCGGAGAATCTTTACTAGACTATTAGTGTTGTTGTAATTTTTAAATTTGTGTAATAATTATGTTTTCATTTATATATCTTCTTAAAAAATATGATTAAGTTTCTTTTGTAATATTCTTGTTGTCTAATTCTACTTTAAAAATATTATTAATCTTATTTTGATTTTTTTAAAAACTTTAATGTGTAAAATTTTAATTTATAAAATAAATTTGAAATATTTAAAATATACAAAAGTTTTAAAGATTAAAACTATGAATGAGAAAATACTTAAGAATCATAAATTTGTTGTATAATTAATTATAAAGACCAAGATGCAAATAAAAAGATGAAACTTCAAATTTAGAGTTTTGAATAGTAAAATTCATTTCTTAAAACTTTAAATTTAAAGTTTTGAAGTTCTTTCTGGAGAGAAAAAGATTATATATATGAAGTTATATAGTTTCTTTTGGAAATTCTCTTATAATTGAGAGATTTCGGTTTGTACTCCAAAATAATCCCGTAGCCTATCAAAATTGGATATTAAAGGTATACAAGAATAATTCAAGCATTGCTCTTGGAACCCTAGCTAGAATATTTGTTTTACCCACTGTACTTGACAATTAGTTCAAAGTATGGATACTATTTACAAATCTAACTAAAGCGAAGGGTATAAGTGGAAATGTGATTTGTCATTATTGCAATATGATGGTTAATTTTTTTTTGTCATCAATAAGATGGTTATTATGCATGACCCATTAGACAATCTCCAACCCAACCATATTTTTTATTCTATATTTTTTTCTAAAATAAAGTAAGTATGCCTCTCTATAATAGAGATGGAAAATAAAATTGCATTGAAAATGATTTTAATTGACTAACACAATTACAAGATTAAGCTTTAAAGCTAGTACTTATCATACTCATTATGTTTCAAATTGTAAGTAATTTTAGATAAAGAAACTATTATTAATAAACTTATTAATTTTTAAAATGTATAATTTAATATATAAATTTAATCAATTATAAAAATATACATAACTTAATTGGTTACTATTCTTTTTTTTTGATCAATTGGTTACTATTCTAATAAATGCAAAATTGTATTGAAATGTTAAGAGTACTTATATGTTGAAACAATTTTTTTTCTAAAACTACTTATAATACTAATGAAAATAACATAGCTGAAAACAATAATAAGATATATATTTCTCTTTTTTGAACAAAAGAAAAAGAGAGATATTTCTCTCTATTACATCTTAATATTAATCTGGGTTCTATAGTATATCATTATCATATATGACCTAATACTACAATCTGGAAGAAGAACCTAAGTATATGTTAGCATTTGGTTTCACCGATAAAAACTCTTATAAATAAAAACTGAACTTTTTTAACCGAACCGCTAACCCCTAATTTGTAATTTACATTTTTTTGTGTCTACTCTAATTAGAATTATTAATTTCTTTGAGGAAGAATACACTCATTAAGGCCACGACCACGACGCAGTGACATACGTAAAGAAGACGGCCGCAAAGCTCTGGATCGTCGCGAGAAAAAAACAAGGTAAAAGATCTCAGAAGAATCGAGTTGGTGAAGTTGGAGAGGTCGGCTGTGTTACTACCCGCCGCTGAAACCGTAACGCAAAACCCAACCGCCGAACCCTAACGGCGAACACGATTAAAAGGAAGGACGACCGAGATGAAAATTGGATTGCATGCAGATGCGAGGCGTTGGAGCAGATCGGAGGCCTTTCGACTTCGAGAAATCGCCGAAGAAAGTGAGAAGAAGAAGATGTGATTCGGATGAAGACACGATTTACCTTTGTGCAGTTAATTTTTTTTTTTAATTAATTTTTGTAGCAGGTGCAGCCGGTTAATTAAAAGGATAATACTGTATTATTATGTATATATGACGCCGTGTATCTGTTCGTTAGGTAAAATAGCTACTCTGTCAATTATCGTTTTTTTCGTTGCCATACACCCCAATTTCTCATTTATTCATGAGGTAGTTTTTTGGAAGTCATAACATTATCTAATTAGATTAGTTAAAACTAGCTATCTATTTTACTAATAATTAGGGTTGATAAATTATCCGCAAATTTCGATTTGAAATGTTATCCATTTATATTTTATATGGAACAAAATAAATATTAATATATAATATCCGTTAAAAATAAATTAAATTACTAGTAAAAGACAGATGCCCGATCTAACATATATATATATATATAAATAATTATATGTATATATATATATATATGTACTGTTAGAGTAAAATAATGCCAGTTTTTTAGTTTTATTAACTGTAATTGCTTACCTATACAAACTGATACTATTATATTGTATAATTGTTTTATAAGTTTTATAATTATTTTTACCTATACAAATTTTAAATAATTGTATAATTATTATTTATAATTCTTGATGACATATATTACATAACTATTCTTTACCTATTCAAGTATATTACAAACTGATAACTATTTTTTAAATGACATTTGTATTGAAGTATTGTTGTTTTTACTAATTTATATATATATATATATATATAAAGAAAATAATTCAACTTATTTATTTTCACGATTGAATCGAATGTCTGATTAAAAATATACTGGATATCCAAATAACGAATATCTGAAAATATAGGGATAAATCAAATCATAAAGTTTCTAATCCACACAAAATAAAATAGATCACCAAAATCTTCAATAACTTGGATATCTGATCTGTGCCTAATGATAAATTGCTTTATCGATACTTTTTCTAGTTATCGAAAACCCAATAATTTTAAAGACCACAAGTTTAGTTCACATTTTAAAAGAATCTATTCTTTTCTTTGGTATGAAAAATAATATATTCTTTTACAAAAAAATGAAAAAGAATGTATTTTTCAAAGGAAATTTTAATTGTTTGTCTAGATTTGGTTTAAAATACGTTGTTTCAGAATCTATACTATTAAAACTGAAATACAAATATAAACTTACATTTGAAATAACTTTTAACTACACTCAAATCTATACTAATAAAAGGGATTAATCGAGGCTTTAGAAAGCGTCCACGTCGTTTTAAAAACCCTCTTCGAAAACAAGCCACGTGACATGACTACTATTATTACCTTATTAAATTAAATCATATTACCATACTACACATTATTACTATATATACATTAAATCATACGAAAATATATGTAAATATACATTTAAATATGTAAATATATAATATATGAATTATATATACAATAATAAGTAAAAACACAATTTAAAATATATATAATATATGAAAATAATATTAATAAGTAAATACATAATAAAAAATCTAAAAATATATCAAGCATTAAAAATTTATCTTAAAATGTAAATACACAATTTAAAAAAAAAATAGAAAAGTACATTAAACCTTAAACATCTATCTTAAAATGTCAAATTTAGATATTAAGTAAACATATAATGTACGAAAATAATATTTATAAGTAATCTATACTAATAAAAGGGATTAATCGAGGCTTCAGAAAGCGTCCACGTCGTTTTAAAAACCCTCTTCGAAAACAAGCCACGTGACATGACTACTATTATTACCTTATTAGATTAAATCATATTACCATACTACACATTATTACTATATATACATTAAATCATACGAAAATATATGTAAATATACATTTAAATATGTAAATATATAATATATGAATTATATATACAATAATAAGTAAAAACACAATTAAAAATATATAATATATGAAAATAATATTAATAAGTAAATACATAATAAAAAATCTAAAAATATATCAAGCATTAAAAATTTATCTTAAAATGTAAATACACAATTTTAAAAAAAAAAAAGTACATTAAACCTTAAACATCTATCTTAAAATGTCAAATTTAGATATTAAGTAAACATATAATGTACGAAAATAATATTTATAAGTAAATACATATATAATATAAAAATGGAAAAAGTACATTAAACACTAAATATCTATCTTAAAATGTAAATAACAAAAAAAAGAATGGAAATATTACATTAGATATCTATCTTAAAATATAAAAATTAAATACATGTAAATATACATTTAAATATATATAAATATATAATATATAAAGTAATATTAACTAAGTACATACGAAAATATAAGTAAATATATATTTAAATGCGTAAATATATAATATACAAATTATATATAAAATAATAAGTAAATACACAATTTAAAAAATATATAATATACAAAAATAATATTAATAAGTAAATACATAATATAAAAATAGAAAAGGTACATTAAACATGGGAAATTGTCACAAATAGCACATTCATAGTACCACTTTTCATGTTTACACTAATCACTTTTATCCTCACTTTTAATGAAGGGTAAAAGACAATTATACCTTTAGGGTTAACTAATCTAGACTTAGGGTTTAAAGTTGAGAGTGAGATAGGGTTTTTGGAATGTGAAATTTAGGATTCTAATAAATATATAAATAATACTTAAAATATATATACAAAAATTTTAAAAAATAGTTTCAAACATAATTTTCGTTTTTCAAAAAGAAATTTGTAAAAAAAAAATAAAAAAATTTTGAAAATAAAAAATTTCAAAAATGTTTTTTTATAAAAAAGTTTGAATTTGAAAAATTATAATTCGAAAACATAAAAAAAATTTACGTTTTATTTATTTATTTATTTCTTTTTTCTTTTATATTTTTTTATATTTTTTAATTTATATTTTTTTATTTAAATAATGATTTATTATATATATAAATAACAAGGACATAATAGTCTTTTGCTACTTAATGAAGAAGATATTTTTGAAAATGTCTCTTTAGTGGTGGTAAAAATGAAAAGTGGTACCATGAAAGTGGTAAACATGTAATTATCCCTTATTTCATCTATATTGTATATTTACTTATACTAATAGTACGCTAGATATTTAATGTAATATTCTTATTTCTTATACTGTACACTTAATTTTTTTTATTATTATATTGTATATTTATTTATTCTATTATTTTTTATTTTTTTTATTAAATAACAATATTGAGATAATATTTTAACGTAATATTTGTATTTCTTCTACTGCATATTTACTTATTATTTATTTTTTTCTTATATTGCATATTTACTTATTATAATATTACGATAAATTTTTAATGTAATATTTATATTTTTATATTGCATATTTACTGATTATTTATTTTAGTATAAAAATTTTAGATAGATGTTTAATGTAGTTTTTCTATTTCTTATATGGGAACTTGCCACAAATAGCACATTTATAGTACCACTTTTCATGTTTATACTAACTACTTTTACCCTCACTTTTAATGAATAGTAAAGAACAATTATACCCTTAGTATTAAATAATCTAAACTTAGGGTTTAGAGTTGAGGGGTGGGTAAGGTTTTTAGAATGTGAAATTTAGGATTCTAATAAATATATAAATAAATACTTAAAAATATATAATTTTTTTTTAAAAAATAGTGTCAAACATAATTTTCGTTTTTCAAAAAGAAATAAAAAAAAAAGAAATTCGAAAAAAGTTTTTTATAAAAAATTTCGAATTTTATTTATTTTATTTTATTTTTTTATTTTTTTTATTTTTTTTATTTTTTTTTATTTAAATAATAATTTATTATATATATATAACAAGGGCATATTAGTCTTTTGCCACTTAATGAATAAGATATTTTTGAAAATGTTTCTTTAGTGGTGGTAAAAATGAAAAGTGATACTATAAAAGTGGTAAACATGTAATTTTCCCAAGAAATAAATAATAAAAAAATATATACTATAAGAAGTAGAAAATGTATATTAACTATCTACCTTAAGAATGTTAAATAAAATAAATAATAAGTAAATAATATATTAATAACATATTTTAGTATTAACATTTTCGATAAAACAATAAGAATAGTTAGATAATTAACATTTGAAAATTAATATAGTTCCGCATGTAGCGCGGATTAATCCCTAGTACCATTGAAACTACCTAATCCTTACCTCTTTCATTTTGTTTTTGTCACTTAAAACAAAAATAAAACCTATCTAAACTAATTTTCAAAACTTCCCAAAAAATAATTATTCTAATAAACTTTCCAATTAGTTGTTACGAAAATATTCTTTAAAAATATCACCCAACAGTCCAACGCCTAAGATACACAAATTAATATATGCTAAATGGTAAAATAACAAAAATAGTTCCAAAAATGATCTAGATAAAAACTTCAACTACATTAATAATAGTCGCTGATGTTGAATCACAATAGCCTAAACCCATAAATTAGATAAAAATCTTATTGGCATTTAATAAATTTTATTTTTGGAGTTTTTTTCTATTTGATTAATTAAAACCATTTTGAAACAATTTACAATATTTCATTAGCTATATGTTTCACATTAAGCAAATAGAGAATATTGTTCAATAAAATATTATTTATTGTATTGTAGTTTATTCATCATTATTTGTTAATAATACATAACTTTCGAAACCCATGTAAATAATATTTTTTTAAGTAAATATTAAACACGAAAGCAAAAATATGTTATTGTATTCATTGTTTTGTGGAACTATTAGTCCAATACAAATGCAATAAGACAAATATATAACCAAATGACTATTGCAATTGACGGTTAAATACAATAAATAAACTTACTAATATAAAAATATTTTTTTTGTAAATAAATTTTATATTACACAAAATGTTAAAATATATATTACCAAAAAACTACATCAATATTAATTTATATGACTCAGCCGGATAGAGCGTCTCTTCGGAACGATTCAAGCCCGACTACCACTTGATCTTAGAAGATGGGCGTCGACAAAAAAAAATATTAATTTATATTAATTATAAAACAAACACATGCACGAACGTACATGTTAAATTTTAGTTTTCTTTATTTATATTTTACCTTAGAAAGCTCTTATAAAATGTTTGGTTGTATGTAAGATCATTTATCTGGTCATTTAACTTATAAAACTAGATTTTGATCCGCGCTTTCAAAGCGCGGGATTATATTTTGTTGATAAAATTATTAACATGTTTATTAAGCGCATATATTTACTAAATAAACATATAATCTTATATTTTATACACATTTGTATATCTATTTCGAATTATAATTTTGCATACAATAAAATCCCGCACTTTAATTTTTAGTTATTTAGAAGTGTAATAAATTTTAGGTAGTGAATTTTTTTTGCCTGTACCATAAATTAAATATTAAAAATTTAGAAGCAAAATAAGTTTTTATAAATGTTAATTCTAATTCTATCATAACCGTAAAATTTGAAATATTCAATCATAAGTTTGTGAGTAAAATCTGAAACTTTCTTTAATGATGATAGATATTTAATTTTTAAGTTTGTATTTATTTTTTTCTTTGGTCATAACCCGTGTCAAAACACGGAATCATAATTTAAAACTAAAATTTGTGCCAAAATGTGAGATTTTTATTCATGAAATTTCAATATTGAAAGAGATGAGTTACAACTGATTATATATATTTAATAAATTATTTTATTAGGTGATATTTTAACATGTTCCAAAATCCAAGATCATAATATTTTTAAAATGTCATTTTAACCCGTACCAAAACGCAATATCAGAATATTTTTTTATCAAAGAGGGGACCCTTACGTATTTATTCAAAATGCTGTTATTGATTTATTAAGTTTTGTGATTTTAATGAAATGAAATTTATTGTATTTAGGTAAGATTTAGGTGTTTTGATAGAATGACAAATATATTTATTTCAACAAAAATACAAAATAAACATATTCAAATGAATACACATATGTAATAACTATGCATTAGATTAACACTACATGGAATTTATTATATGAAATTTGCTGATCCGGTATACAAAATACATTATAAAATAGTATATAATCAATATGATATATCTAACATTTTCAAAAATAACAAAACAAAGATTTTTACTAAATTTAGGACGTGTGGAAATGGAACCAAATTCCGTGTCACTATAAATCTTTGTAGATCGATACAATATTCAAACTATTGTTCAATTTTAAAATATTTAAGATTTTTTATATATTGACAATTACTTGTTTTTAATATTTTTTAATCTTTAATCTTATGATTTTTTAACTATATCTTAAGCTTTAAAATGTAATGTTTAATATATGTAATTTGAAATTTTAAAATAATAGATTACAAAAAAAAATTGTATGTTTTTTTTATTCTTATTAGATTAATGGTAATTACTACTGTCAAGTAAAAAAATGTATTTGTTTTTTTTAACTACATATTAATTACTATGATCTATACATACTATTAATTTAAATTGTACGTAATTTTTAATATCAAATAAAATATTAACTACTATAACTGACCGTATGATATACATTATATCAGGCTTTAGATATATATATTACCTGTCAATTTGAAAACCTTGAAACGTTGAATCCGATATAGTATTAGACCATGATGGTGTAAGTTTCGATACATAAAACCCACATACAGCCATCTACTTTATAAGCAATGAAAAACAAATGGTTAATGATTGTTTTTTTATGTACAGAGAAATAATATGGATTGGTGATGTTACCATCGGCTAAAATGATTTGGTTGAACGGCAAAAGACAAATGATGCAACAGATTGTTTGTTGGAAGAAAAAGAATATCGTGGAAATATATATATATATATATATATATATACATAAAATCATAGCTTACAAATAACCCACTGGTAAAGACTTGTAAATATTGTTGAAACAGAAAGTGACTTAAAACAAAAAAATCTTATGTTTTAATAGTATAGACAACACATTAAAACCGAGTATAATTAAAGAATATTCTAAGAATATACATTATGCGAGATATATTAAGTTACAACAATCTATTATTTTGAATTTTGATATCTATTAAGTTACAACAATAAAATCATTTAGTTAATCTTGTTACTTTATCGAATATTGTAATTTTTATACGAAAGTTTATTCATAATATGATATTTTTATACCCAACTGTTAAACAAATTTTACTGAACATTATTAAATAAAGTAATGAATTAAAAAGATATGATAGGTAGTTTATGGTTTCGTGTATATGAATAAGCAATTGTTAGTGTTTGAGCTTGCACATAACCGAATTCTTGTAGCACTTAGATTATAGTCAAAGTAAATACTTTAATCCAAAACCAAACAAACAAAGAAAAAACAGTTGACAGAGTCGTGTATAATATATTGTAGTTCAAGGAACTTGTTAGGTATTGTGTGACCACAATTTTCAATGATCATTTGATTCTTTTACCTTAATTACCCCTTTGAAACAAAGGTTCAAAACTTTTGATATATATCATGCGACCAGTTATAGAAAAAATATATCTATTGTATAATTACACATGGTTAATTAAAAAAAGAAGTGGAAAAAGATCACACAAAAGTAGGAGATGATCTGCGATTTACTATAACAAAATAAAAGCATTTGATTAAAAGCATAGATTGAAAACAACTCAGTGGCAGAGAATTGTAAATACTTCTGAAATAGGAGGGTACCTCAAAAAAGAATCTTCTATTAATTTTTAATAGTATAGAAGATTGTTATTTGGTCATCTGATTATTTATCTGGATTTAAACTCTACGTCTGGTAAACTTTTTGTTTTGTAACATTTTGAAGAAAGGTCTGCAGAGAGAAAAAAGCTCTCATTCTCTCTCGTGTAGACGCCGCTCGTGAAACACCTCTAAGCTCCGGTGGCCGTGCAAGCGGCACCGGAGGCGTCACGCCTTCTCCCTTTCCTCATTTTTTCTTTTGCTTTCGTCCTTTCCATCTCTCCTGGGTCAAGATTCTTGTCGCTCTGTGCTGTCGTGGTCACTCCAGAAACTCGCTTAGCGACGGATGGAGACGACTTCGGACTTTTAATGGAGGGGCGGTGAGACCTTAGGCGACACGGCAGAGACGAGAGTCGGCGTTTAGGGTTTCAGCTTTAACCAGATCCAGTTTTCCCTTTTGGAGATCTCCCGTTAAAGCTGTTTGATGTCGGCGCGTGACGAGGCGTGACAGTTCTTCCACCATGGATCTACCTTTCCCCGGCGGCGGTGTGACTGTAGAAGGAAGAATACGACTGGCAGCGAAAGAGGTTCCGATCTCTGAGATTGACGCGCGGATTGGATCTCAACGATGGACTTATCCTTCGGAGAAGAGGTCCTTGCCGGAGACACGCGGTGGAGAAGTGCTCCAATGGCGACGGTTCAGCTTGTGACTGGTCCAATTTTCGATCTCTACTCTCTTTCAAGCTGCGATGTGGAGTCCTCGTTCCGTTTAGTTGATGTCAAGGCCCACTTTTCATTCCGGACAGTCACGTTCGGCTTTAGGCTTAAGGTCGGGATGGTGTGACTGAAGGGATGGATTTGCGGTCGGTATGCGCCCTTAGGTGAGTTAATGTTAGTCCATGTGCTGAAATCACATTATATGGAGGCTAATAGTTCTGGAGCTTTACTGGTCCTGACTGCGGTTCAGAACCTGACAACTCAATTCCATCCTAGCGCTTCAAGGTATTATTTATACGACCAGCCTGTCAGTACGGAACTGTTCCGTTTTTTGGCTTAGGAGCGGAGTTTTTCAAACCGGTGGTGACACATCTATTCAAGGAATGCATCGAAAGATGAGGAGTGTTGTTCATGTGCCCCAATCTTATCATATAGAGATCAATGCTATGGTTCAATATTGGTCCTTGGATAGTGCTTGTCATCTAAGGGGCATAAAGCTCTCGTCTCGTGGGGTCTAATTAGGTGGTTTAAGAACCGGCTTCTTCTGTGTCTTGGAAGGAGTTTGTGTTCACTGGGGGAAATTACAACAAAGAATTGCATTTGGTAGTGTAGGATCCAAGCAGTGATCTTAGATGTTACTAAATCTCTTTGTTTGTAAGTGAGGTTTTAAACACTTGTGTGGTGTAAAAGCTTTGTACCCTTATTTGGTGAATATAAAGTTGATGTTGAGTTAAAAAAAAAAAAAAAAAAACTATGAGTGGTTCAGTCTGAAAGAAAGTTTTCTTTTAAATTTTCATTTTCACTCGTAGTACCCTCGTGAACATTTACAAATTGATTGTTAATTTTATTTAACTAAATAATAAAAGTAAGAGAAGGATATGGCAAGATCTAAAAGTGGAATAAGAACTTTCCATGTAGCAGACCTACACCTGCTGGATTTTAGTATATATGTAGTATTTAAATTAAAATTTGAAATGATAAAATTATTTGTTGTTTTTGTTTGTATCACGTGACATGTGCTAGTATTAAAGAATTTTATTCCAGTAGCTTTTTATATTTTTGAGCCTGTCATCTTCTTTTATGTTTTTTTGTGTTAGTAACATTTGAATCGATTTTCAGCTACAAAAAAAAACATTTGAATCGATTTTCCGAAATTAATTAAAACGTCAATATATTTCAGTTCCAGTTAATATCGTGGTAGAATTAATTGAAGCCGCACGATGAAGATTAATTTTGGTTATATTGTGACAACGTAAAGCAGATACGTTTTAGGAAAAAACTATACATGAATATACAATAATTTGGGTACATGATATACCTGGTTTTTCTTCATAGTTGCTTGACTAAGTATAACATGATCAACATTTTAAAACATACTACTACAAATTGATTACTAAAATGTGTTTGTGCCATAACAAATTTCACATGTGAAATCAAGTTTGGTGCACATACTTATATATATTCACATGTACATTTAAAATACGCGGATAATAAATCTGTAAGATTGATGTTAAATTGTTAATGGAAGACATGTACAAAGGCATGCGATTAAACAAAAGGGCGGACTCCTACCCCAACACAATCTCCTAGTGTGCAAAAGACACAATTAACAATAACTTTAAACTTGAATATAATGTTTAAGTTTAGCTTGAATTTAATTAATCAATAAGGACTCTTTCTTTTGACGGGTGTGCAGACCGATTATGCGGTCAACAAACTTTTACTCGGGGAGACAAAAACCAATTGCCCCACCAATTCTACCATATGTTTATTTTTATTTTTTTATATACTGTATTAACATCTTGACGAATGACGAAGATACAAAATATATATCTTCGACACCTCTTAATGCAATTTTTTTTATTTGAACGAGCTGTTACTTTAACTGTACCTCGTTCCATGATTTTCATACTAATTAATAAGTTTGCTCTTATTATATTACATGCAGATGAGATAATTCGGGGATGTACAATAACATCGCTTCTTTACAACTCATTTGCTGTATTTTTGTTAATTTATACTAGACTTGACCCGTACGTCCGTGCATGTTGGTTTTTACGTCTTCATAAATTGGTTAGTGACATTTTTAAATATATAGATTATTTCGATATTTTTAGGTTCGTTAAAACTTACCCAGACCCATAAGAATTCAAATCGAATCCTATCCAAAAAGTTATAATATCTGAACATAGTTTAATTTTAAAACTCAAAAATCCGATACCCGTAAAAATCGATATGTATCCGAACGTATACTCGAATGTCAATGTCTAACTAATTATGCAAACAAATAAAAATAATTTTGTCAGCCGGTTTGAATTCTTGTCACTAATGAAGTAATTTTATTAATACACGTAAAATTATTATGGTTAATACATAAAACAAATGACATCAAATTACTATGGTAAATACAATTAATGAAGTATTTCAGATGAGTGAAAAAGTACTTATAAAAGATAAATATTATTTTGTACTTCAGTTTTAATAGATTAGATACATACACGTATGCTTAAACATGCATTAATGGATAGATATGCAAGTAAAGTAGAGAGGTAGATTTTTTTTTTGAACACAAGAGAGGTAGATATATAGACATTACTAGACATGGATATTTTTGGTTTCGGCTTGGTTAGGTTCGAGTATTTTGGATATCGGGTAGTTCAGATAGATGGTTAACAGATCCATTTATTATCTGACCTATTTTCAGTCAGATTCGGTTCGGATAGTAAAACTAGAAACTAGAAAATACAAAAATTGCAATTCTCATTTGTTTTCGGTTCTGTTTTTTTTTTGGATTGTTTGGGTCGTTCATGTTAAATATCGAGTATTTTTGAATAAAATATCAAATAGTTAAAATGATTCAGATAATTTTTGGGATATTTGGATATTTTAATATCGTCATAATTTCAGATACTTTTGAATAGTTTGAATACTTTATAATAATTTAATTTTCTTCAAACATTTTTGAATACTTTAATAAATTTTCAAATTATAAATATATATGTAGTTAGGTTATCTGTATATGTAATTTTTATTTTATATATTCGCCAGGTACTCGTTGGTTCTCGGTTTCGTTTGATTATTTCAGATGTAAGAATATTTGAAGATGTATGTCTAGTATTGGTTTGAGGTATTTTGATTTGATTCCGATTCAGATCTTTGGTTCTGGTTTTTTTGCCCAAACCTAGACTTCAAGTAAAATGGTCAAATGGTAATTTAGGCTAAGAAGTGATTTGAGGATCGTGGTAATGCTGGGCTTTGAGGAGTCATAATTCGCATTAAACAAGGACGTGAGTTCCCATAACCCTAGTGGGGTTTAGAGAGAGACAGAGAAGATCGATCAAGACAGAGAAAGAGAGAGACTTAAATATGCTTAAACTTTCTATTAATATTTCCCATTATGCTATTGTACATTGAAAATTAGATTGCCTTTTAGGGTTGGAATTTTCCGGTTGGAATCTTAGGTTTTGTCTTACTACATGGACCTGTGACTGCCATGATAAAGATATGTTTTTTTGTTAACACTAAAAAAATACTCCAAAACGAACCAAGGGATCCCACAAAACATAGTTTCACAATTACAAATAAGAGTTTACTGATAAAAAATTTTAGCCTTTTTTAAATCGGAAAAACTCTCCATTAACAGCTTCAATTTTCAATTTACAAATTGTTAAGGTCAATCATCTAAACTATTAAGGCAGAAGTACAAATAATACTTACTCCTTAAAGTTGCACAAATATTACATCCATATGCCACTGTTTAAACTATGTCGTTTTACTTACTCTCTTTTTCTTCTTAATTCGTTGATACATTACAACTAAACAAACCTTATATTATTCTGGGCTTACAATTTCGAAATGGCCCAAACATACTTATTTAGGTATATGCGTATATTAAATAGATTTTAATTTAAACTATCGTAACCTCTTCAACTTCTTTCCTTCCATAGTACAAACCATTCCTAAAACCATTCCTACATTTACGATATTTAAAAAAAAATCAACACAGAATATTTTTTCCTAATTCTACGCAGTCAGCATTTAAAAAAGGAATCAATATAACTAACGAAATCAAATAATTATCTTTTCAAAAACTTGGTTACCAAGTAATTCTTATCTTTAAAGATCGAATATTCTCTTTTTCCTATTAGATAAAAAAATTATGAATGTACATTAAATAATTTTACAAAGATTTTGCCATTGATTCTGCGTTTAAATTATAACTACCAAAATTTACCATTTAATTATTACGCGATTAACCTAATGGGATCCCTTTTGATATGCCAACTATATATACATACTCCTCAAGTTGCATCGAAATCATATCAAATCAAAGAATACAAAAAAACCTCATTATGTCTAAGCTAACGACATTTGTTCCTCTCACAAAACTCAGGCCATTCAAAGACAACTGGAGAATTCAAGTGAAATGTTTACATTCGTGGAAGCAAAACACACCTTTTGCAGGTGATACTTTCGAGATGGTGTTAGCAGATCAATGGGTAAGTTTTGTAACACACGTTTCTTCCTTTCATTGTATTACTAATGTCATGAATCTAACTAATATGACTGTGTTTTTGTTAGGGTAACAAGATCCATGCTACTAGCAAACGATCTCTCATGCAACGGATTCAACGTGTCTTACCTATAGATTCTTGGGGAGTTATTGAATATGTTACCGTGACTCCAGCTGGTGGTCAATATCGAACAACCAACTACAAATACAAGATGGTTATAGCAGAAGACGCTGTGCTATCAAGATCGGATTTAGTTGATGATAGAGTTTTCATATCGCTTGCTAATTATGAAGAAATTGAGAATGGAACAAAAAAACAAGCTTTTCTCATTGGTAATCTCTGTTTATGTTATATTCATATTGTTTTAAAACTATACTGACATGCGTTTGATATACATCGTTACCTATGTTTCTATTTGTTATCTCACAGACGTGATAGGAAGAATTCATGACCTTGGTGATGTACAGACTGTACAAGTTTCTGGCGAAGACAGAAAGAGGGTTCTGTTTCGCTTAGTTGATGCAGAGTTAGTTTCAAAACATTTTGTTTTTGTTAGCTTATACACTTTATTTTGTTATCTTCTTTTACTAAATATCATTCTTTGATATTGTTAGAGGAAACAATCTTGCATGCTGTCTGTGGGGAACATATGCTGAGCAACTTGAACCGTTTTCTGGTCACGGAAAGGATCAAACAATTATTTGTTTGATCAGGTTTGCAAAAATCAAGGAATTTAGAGGTATTTGTTTTGACTCTTATAACATTAGTTGATTAATTTATTTTTTGTATGATTGAATTCAAAGCCTATGTTTAATGTTTTATAGGAGAGCTGCAAATCACTAATGCTTTTGATGCGACACGACTGTTCCTGAATGCAATGATCCCTGAAGTTTCTAATATAACTCAAAGGTTTTGCTTATGTTATGATTATGATTTATATATTATTACATGCCTATCTTATAAAACTAATTTTTAAATGTCCAAATTGAAATGCATTTAAGGCTGTCAAATGATGATCTCTCTGTTGCTTTGGTCCCAAAACCGTCTGGAAAGAAGGATGGTAAAAGAATTTTGTATAACTGGAATGATGCTGAGATCAAAACAATTGCAGAAGTCGCTGAGGCCAATCAGGTACATCTAACCTTTTTTCCGAATGTAATTGTTTTGCTTTATGGTTATGAACATTTGAATAAAAATCCGCTCATAATTTTATAAAATATTTAGGTGGAGATTTGCAAAATCATATGTACTATTGAAGCTATAGATACAGATTGGTCTTGGTTCTACATTGATTGTAACCGGCACCAAAAACGTGTCCTTAAGATTCCTAAAGTTGATTATGGAAGGATGACAAAAAAAGATAAGCCTTTGTTTCGTTGTGAACTATGTCGTTCTAATATCAATACTGTTGGACCCAAGTAAGTGATTAACTTTACTTAAACTAATTGTTGAGAGTTCAAATATTTAGCAAGATCAAAGTATTTTTACTATATCCGATTTTTTTTTTTTTTAGATTCAAGCTACATCTGGTTGTGAAAGATGACTCTGCAACATGTAATGTGATGTTGCTAGGCTCTGTTGGTAAGTCCATCGTTGGAGTGGATGCTGAAGAATTATGGGATGGCTCATATGAGGAGGTATATATTTTTATATAAATTTGTGTTTTGCAGTTACTTTTCTCTACAATAATAGTTTAGATTTAACCCCCATATATTTCTACTTTATTTCAGATTGAAGATCCAGATATACTACCAGAACCTATTCTTAGTTTGGTCGGCAAGTCTTTCTGTTTTGGTATTTCCATATCCTAAGACAATGTCACAAATGGATCCGACACTTTTGTTGTTTTAGAGGTTTGTTCTGGAGATAAAGTTCTTACTATCCAGACTGACTCTCAATCTAATTCTGATATTGTCACAACTTCTTCTACCATGTCATCTGGATCTGTAAGTATATTTTTTATCTAATTTATGCTTTACATTTGTTATTAGTGTGTGCTTTATGATAGTGTCTAACGAATCCTTGAAATTTAAATTGATTTAGGCCATGATGTTGGATCAAATTTCCTCTGATGAGTGTCCAACTCCTATAACAAAGCGCAAGGATGATGATTGTGACCTACAGGACCTAACATCTTCTTCCAAGAAACAATGCACCAAGATAATCAAAGAAGAGAAGATCAAGAATGATTAGGCTGAAGATCAAGTTTCTATCCGATATCAAACTCCTTTCGCTTATTTTGGTTTTATTTTTTAATGCTTTGATTTATTCCGTACTTTGAATTCGAGGGTTTGTTTTTTTATATTTTATTGTGTTATTTTAATTTTCTTTATTTAATAATAAGCTGGGTTTTTATGTCATTTTTATGCATTCTTTCAAAATTAATGTTTAAGACAATAACATGAAATTACTTATTACTAATCAAAACAAGAGCCTAACTAACCAATCAACTCATATAGAAACTAAAGTAAAACTATACTAACAATCGTATTTCTAAAGGGTAATAAGTTTGGTTAGAAGAGTTTACCTGTCTATAAGAGTATGAATGTTCGAACCTGCTCCATCATTGTTTGTCATCGGATCTGTGATTCCAGTACACCATAAATGTTTTTAGAACGAATAAATGTCTTGAGAATTAATTTTACTAAAAAAGGCCATATCAATCTTACTAATATAAATGTTATATAGTGAATAACATTGAATGTTACAGATGTTTGAATAAAATAATTCCTGGATTAAACTTCCTTATTTTAACTATTATCCTACATTTAAGCAATTTATATATTGTCAATCATAAATTGGGACCAGAAAAATAGGAGATTACCTGAATATATGCAAATCTCATAGTAAGCTAATCCAATCTTCCAAAAAAATCTTTCTGAATAAATGCCGTGGAAGGAACATTCCTTCATCCTCATACTCAAGAGATGAATCGCAAGAGAGGAGAATTTCAGGGATTAGTCACTGGAAAAGATAAAGAAAAAACGATGATTGTCAATGATATGCCTAACCTTGAAGAGATTCAGAGGTTTTCTAATCCCATCTCAAACCAGCCGATTTCTATAAGTTCTATCTACTATAGACTCTTCGAAAATATTGAGAATCATAAAGTTCCAAGCTACACTATTCCTCCATATCAACAAATAAGCAAGCTTTCACCACAAACACCTTTAAATAAAAGAAGATGTATCCTTGGTAAATCATTCATCTAAAAGGAACTATTAAGTATCATCATGTACAATGAACAAGATATAAAAAATGTTTTTTATTTTCTAATGTTTCAAAGGTCTAGAAAAGTTAAAAGACCAAGTGAATGACACCCCGGTGTTTAGCAGCTGCTTAACCTCATTATCAAGTAAGTCCTCATCCTTTTTTTACTGTGTATATATATAAATATATAATATATTCTAACCTGCTCATTTTTCATAATCATTTTAACCTTTTTTGATATTATAACAGAGGATCTACAAAAGAGGAGTTTCAAATCTATGAAAACTAAGGCTTGCCATCAAACCAGAAGTTCAAGTAATGTATTGAAAGACATTACTAATACAGCACATCTGAGGAAAAAACAACGCAGTTCATCATCAGATAACTTCGATGCGTCAGCTCAGTCCATAGAAGAAGAAGATGGACTGGTCGGAACTGATTTGTTTGGAGGTAACCAAATCTTGAAAACAGTCGTGTTTTTAATGGACTGAGCTGAGTGATAATATAAGAGTATTTTTTCGCAGGGATCATTGATACAGATAGCCAGCAAGTCTTTGAATGTTCTTCTCTAGAGAATACTGATACAGAAAATGAAGACTCTGATTTAGATGATCCTATGGATTTTGAGCCAGAGGTTGAGCCAAACGATAAAGAGAGAGTGGCATTGGAATCGGCTCACACTGTTGGTGTTGTAAAGGCGCCAAAACCATCTTACGAAAAGTATTATACTGAAAACGGTATTGGTTTTGTTTGTTTTCTTCATTCAATAACATGTTTTATGTTCCTATACTCTTATTTACGTGTTTCTATTTTGATGTCTCATATTTAGACTACTTAGATGAAGGTGATCCAGACTACAACTGTTCTCATTGTGGTGCTATCATGTGGTATGGAGAACGGCTAAACAAGCGAGAGAAACGCAAAGAATCCTACATTTTCATTATGTTGTATGCAAGGACAAGTGAAATTGCCGTTGTTGAAGGAACCACCAACAGTCTTAAAAAATCTCTTGCAAGGAGATGATCCAAGAAGCAGACATTTTCAAAAACATATAAGGCCCTACAATATGGTTTTTTCCTTCACTTCTCTTGGTGGAAGAGTAGAGAGGTCTCTGAAAAAAGGTAGAGGCCCTGATATGTTTCAGCTTCAAGGAGAAAATTATCATTTATTGGGTGCTGGTATCACACCACCTGAGGGAGGTACACCAAAGTTTGGACAGCTATATATAGTTGATACGGAGAATGAAGTTGAAAACAGAGCAAAATGTTTAAGGTATAATGTTTTGTATTACTCGGAAACTGTGCTTTTAATAGTAGTACGATTACTAACATTGTCTCTTTTTATATTTTATGTTAGCCTGGGTAAACAGAAAATTCAAGTCAAGAAAAAGGATCATCTCAGAAAAGATATTATAGAGACTTTGATGAAGATGTTGAATGAAGTCAATCCATATGTTAAAAAGTTTAGATCAGCAAGGGACCGCTTCAACACAGATCCTGAGAACTCTTTTCATATGAGGATTGTTAGTGAGAGGTTAAAGGATGGAAGGACATATAACACACCCACAGCTTCAGAGGTTGCTGCGCTGATTCCTGGAGATTTTAGTCTTGATATGGACAGAAGGGATATTGTTCTACAAAAAAGTTCAGGAAAACTACTGAGAATAAACGAGATTCATGCTTCCTATCTTGCACTTCAGTATCCTCTTTTGTTTACATTTGGTGAAGATAAATTCAGACTTGGTATTAAGAAAGGAGCAACAGAAAAGACGAAAAAACAAAAGAAGCCTAATATCAGTATGAGGCAATGGTTTGCTTTTCGCCTTCACGAGCGTAAGAACGAATCTCATTCTCTCCTACATTCTAGAAGGCTATTTCAGCAGTTTGTGGTGGATGCCTTCACCACGATTGAGTCTAATCGTTTAAGATATTTGAAGATGAACCAGCCTTCTTTGTGATCAGATAGCTATGATTCTATTAAAGAGTCTGAGAACGCAGGAAAAGAGGATATGAATCAGCAAGGAACTGAGTTTACATTACCAGCTTCATTCGTAGGGAGTCCTAGATATATGAAGAATTGTTACTTGGATGCTATGGCAATATGTAAGCATTTTGGATTCCCTGATTTTTTCATCACTTTCACATGTAATCCCAAATGGCCAGAGATCACAAGATATGTTAAGGCAAGGAAACTAAAGGCTGAAGACAGATCAGACATTATCTGTAGGATTTTCAAGATCAAACTTGATTCTTTGATGGATACTCTAACCAAAAAAAATATATTGGGAGAGACACAGTCATGTAAGTTAAACCTGTCTGATCTGTATATTTATAAAAATTCCATACGTTTGAATTTATATAAATTGTGACAAACGTTTTTTTTTGTTACAGCTATGTACACTGTTGAGTTCCAGAAACGGGGTTTACCACATGCTCACATTCTCTTATTCATGAAGAAGTTAAAGAAGCCTACAACAGCCGATATTGACGACATTATTTCTGCAGAGATTCCTAACAAGAAGGAAGAACCAGAACTGTATGAGGTCGTTAAAGATATGATGATTCATGGTCCATGTGGAAGAGCTAATACTAATTCTCCATGTATGGAAAATGGTCGTTGCTCTAAGTCATATCCTAAATTATTTTCTGAGAAGACCACTATTAACAAAGAAGGTTTTCCGGTTTACAAGAGGCGTGAGCAGTCACATAACTTTGTTATGAAGAGTGGAGTGAGGTGTGACAATCGGCATGTCATTCCTTACAACCGGAAGTTATCTCTTCTATACAGAGCTCATATCAACGTCGAGTGGTGCAACCAAGTTGGGTCTATAAAGTATTTATTCAAATACATTAATAAAGGACAGGACCGTGTCACAGTTGCTGTTGAACCACCAGACCACATTGTTGCAAGTGAGTTAGGAGATGTTGAGATTACTAAAGAGAATCTTGATAAGAAAAGAAATGAACTCAAGGAATTCTTCGATTGCAGGTATTATTACCATTGTTGTTCTTTACAGTATACCAGTTCATTAATTTAGCCACTGTTTTTTTACCAATATGTTTTTTTTTTCAGATACGTGTCAACATGTGAAGGAACATGGAGAGTATTCAAATTTCCTATTCACTATCGATCAACTGCTGTTGAAAAGCTTAGTTTCCATCTCCCCGGAAAGCAAGTTATTACATTCAGAAGGAAAGACAAATTGAAAGCAGTTGTCACCCGAAAGCTCATTGAAAATACAATGTTCTTAGCTTGGTTTGAGTTGAACAAGACTGACTCCTTCGCAAGAACATTGACCTATGCTCAGATCCCAAGCTTCTATACTTACAATAAAAGGTTAAAGAAGTTCAACAGGAGGAAACGGGGATTTGCTTTGGGGAGGATTAACTATGCTCCTAGGACCCAAGAAGATGCTTATTACTTGCGTGTATTGTTGAATGTTGTCAGGGGACCCACGAGTTATGAGGAGATTAAAACATACCAAGATGTTCTCTATCCGAGCTACAAAGAAGCATGTAATGCTCGTGGGTTATTAGATGATGATCAGGAGTACATTGATGACATAGTAAGAAGAAGTTTTGAGAGCACAGCAAGTGAGCTACGGAAAGTGTTTGTTATGATGCTTATGAGTAACACTTTATCTAAGCCTGAGTCAGTATGGGAAAACACTTGGATGTTTTTATCTGAAGATATTGAGCACTCTAGGAGAAGGAATTTTAATAGACCAGGTATGTTTTTAGATTTTAAACTTGATTGTTCAATTTAGCTACATGAATTTACGTTTCAAGACTTATAATTTTAGTTTCTTTCTTGACTTTTTCATATTCATTTTAGGTCTGATGCTGAGTGATGACGACAAAAAGAAGTATGCTTTACTTGAGATTGAAAAAATCTTGAAACGATCTGGAACTTCACTCGCAAAATTTGATTCTATGCCTAAACCGCCAAAGATAAGTGTCCACGATGAAAATGTCTTGGTGCTAGACGAACGCAGCTATGAGCGTTCTGATTTGTTAGAGACTCTTCGAAGAGATCTGCTGAAGATGACTTGCGAGCAAAGAAAGATATATGAGGAGATTCTTTCTGCTGTTAATAAAGGAGATGGTGGAATGTTTTTTGTTAGTGGTTTTGGTGGAACAGGGAAAACTTTCCTATGGAAATTGCTTTCTGCAGCTATCAGATCCAGAGGAGATATTGTTCTAAACGTGGCTTCGAGCGGCATTGCATCACTGTTGTTGCCTGGTGGTCGGACAGCACATTCCAGATTCGGGATTCCTCTAAATCCAAACGAGTTTTCTTCATGTACTATGAAGCATGGAAGTGACCAAGCTAATTTAGTGAAAGCCTCATCACTTATCATCTGGGATGAAGCGCCTATGATGAGCAAGCATTGTTTTGAGGCTTTGGATAAAAGTTTATCTGATATTGTTGGGAAACACGACACACAACCATTTGGTGGAAAGGTTATCGTGTTTGGTGGTGATTTTAGGCAAGTTTTGCCTGTTATAAATGGTGCTGGTAGAGCTGAAATAGTTATGGCCTCACTTAACTCATCCTATCTTTGGACGCACTGCAAAGTTCTTAAGCTCTCCAAGAATATGAGATTGCTATCAGCAGGATTGTCACCAGCAGAGGCAAAGGATCTTCAAGAATTTTCTGAGTGGATATTAAAAGTTGGTGATGGTAAACTTTCAGAGCCTAATGATGGTGAGACAGAGATAGAAATTCCCTCTGAATTTTTGATTACAGATTGTAATGATCCTATAGAAGCAATCAGCGAAGAGATTTATGGCACAGCAACTTCATTGCATGAAAAGAAAGATGCAATTTTTTTTCAAGAGAGAGCTATCCTCTGTCCAACTAACGAGGATGTTAATACAGTTAATGAATATATGTTGGACAAGCTAGAAGGTAAATTGCGCTATTTCATCTATTGATTTTGCAGAAGTTGTAGTTGACTCTTATTCTAAGAGTTTTTGTTTTCTATTTCAGGTGAGGAAAAAATTTATAACAGTGCTGATAGCATTGATCCCTCTGATACAGGTGCTGTGAACAATGAAGCTCTTAGTGCGGATTTTCTAAACACAATTAAGGTTCCTGGTTTACCAAACCATAGTCTTAGACTGAAGGTTGGTTGTCCTGTTATGGTTCTGAGAAACATTGCACCTACTGATGGCTTAATGAATGGGACAAGACTGCAGATCACTCAGCTAATGGATTTTATGGTTCAAGCTAGGATTATAACAGGAGAGAGGATTGGGGAGATAGTTGATATTCCTAGATTGCTAATAACCTCTTCTGACACCAGATTGCCTTTTAAAATGAGGAGAAGGCAACTGCCTCTTGCTGTGGCTTTTGCAATCACAATCAACAAAAGTCAAGGGCAATCGCTATCTAAAGTAGGTCTTTATCTACCAAGACCTGTCTTTTCACATGGTCAGTTATATGTTGCTGTTTCTAGAGTGACTTCCAAAAAGGGATTGAAAATTCTGATTTTAGACGAAGATGGCAAACCACAGAAACAAACTAAGAATGTAGTTTTCAAAGAAGTTTTCGACAACCTTTAACAGCTGAGGTAACACAATTTGACCCTTTTGAAGTTTTTTTTATTTTCAGTATATGTTTTGGTGCATAATTTTCACATTTTGTTTATTCAGAAAGAAAGTACAGACAAATACTAAAATGATTTTGTTATTTTGATCGTTGCAGGTGTCGCAAGTTATATGTGGTGGATGAATGCTTGCTGGTTCACTAAGTTCTATTTTTGTTATGCAAACAACATTTCTTTGTTTTACCAAGTCGCTTCATAACAATAAGACTTGAAAAAAATTTCATTTAGACAAACGCATGCATTCTATTTGGTCGTTCTTAACCATATCTAAATAAAGCTGTTGTTATCTAAGAAGAACATCAATGAGGTATTTCTTCCTCAAACATCTTAACTAAAACCAGGGTTCCCTAATCTAAAAACCAATATCTATACTGTCCTATTTGTTTCACCTTACGAAATAGCTAGAGTAGATCAGTAATTACTAACCTCATTATAACTCTGTTGTCCTGTAATCATTGTAGCCTGCTTTTGCATCTTCATAACTGGTACTTGGTTCTCTCCAGTGCACTTCAATGTCCATTTTCTGGCAAATACAAAGTTAATCCTACCAAGAAAGATTTTGTAATAGCTTGATAAGTTAGTAACATGAACATACGTTCCTATCAGCATTAAAATGTCTGATGTTTTTAATGAACCCATAGCATAAATTTTAGACATGTTATTCATATTTTGAGTGAATAAAGAATACAGAAGAAAGCAATTTAATCTAAATATGCCATCACGGAGGAAAGGAAAGACGTTATTATAGCCTCGCACTTATTCTATACTGTCCTATTTTATCCAACTTACGAAATAGGTACGTTAGATCAGTAATTACTAACCGTAATTTTTCTGTTGTCTTTTACACATTGTAGTCTTCTTTTGCATCTTCATAACTGGTACTTGGGTCTCTCCATCTCTAATATGAACCTACACATTTTTTATTTGGTGTCAGTATCAGCTCATTGTACTGAATCCATAGGATTTAATTAAACAAATACGACACAATTGTATCATAAAAGAAAATACTTACATTGACCAGAATCTAACAGATTAGTGTGTCTTCCCTTTGTTATTTGATGTTACAACTAATCTCTCTTTCTCCTTCACCATGTCTCAGCCTGAGTTTCTCTCTGGAAAAGAACGTGTACATTGAACATTTAAAACAGTTGTTGAAGAACTATTACTAATATATCAAGCCCGAAAAACAATAGTGTCTAATCGTGAATTTAAACAGAACAACATCAATCGGACTTCTCTAAGGGACATAATGTTTATGATCTTCATGTTTAATCAGGATTATAATACATAAGACATATAGATTGCACGGATGCTTTTTTACTAAAAATTCTTTGATCTCAAGCTTGAGAAAGAGATCGTTTCAAGAAGATGACTGGAACAAGCTTGAGATGAAGATGATTTCGGAACTCTTTATTTCAAATCAGGTTATATTCCACCAAATGTAAACTCATTCCATCCTACTCTTGAGCTATAGAATTTGATATACATTTCTTCTTTGTTATATCATATAAAACTATAACATTTAAACATTTTGGTCAAGATTAGAATTACCTTTGCAAGGAACAAAGATATATGAGGTGTTGACGAAGTGATCAAGTACTGTAACGAAGCATTCCGTGGACAAAGCAGAGCTTATACTGAGTCTTGACAGGTCTTCATGATTAAACCGGGACCGTGCTATATCTATCCGACAGAAAGCTCTTCGTATGACCCCTTCAGTTGATTTTTAAAACCATCATAACACAGAATCTAGAACAACAAATCAAGATAAATAATTTCAACCTAAATCTCCAAAATCATACCTCTCTGCAAAATCTGTTGTAGTTCTCAATAGATCTAACCATCTTTCCACTTTTGAGAGAGAAATTCAACCCGCTGAGATGGAACATATCGCCAGAAAGCGGACGGCACCGACAGAGAGATCTACAAGAACGGAAACCAAGAAGTCGTATAAGGAAAACTGTTTCTGTTTGTTTTCCCGGAAAAAAAAAATTTGGGCTTCGATTTATATTTTAAGCCCACTAATTTGAAGTCAAAAATAAATTGCAAATGTCAATTCATCTAAATGGGCTTTGTATATATAATTGTGCAGATCAATACTTTTTGTGAATGTTTTTTGGGTATGATTTTCCATAATTTATAATTTTTGCTGTAAATTTTTGTTTAAAAATAATATAATCAAATGTAATTTTTAAAATAATTTATCACACAAATTTTATAATTTAATAAAACACACCCAATCTAAACTTCATTCTCTAATATTTTAGATTTAATTGTTTAATGTAATATTTAAGTTTTCATAAAGATCTAAATTGTTTAATTTACTCTAAGATCAAAATTAATCAAGTTAATTGTTTAATTTACCAAGTCAAACTTAAAAAAAGTACAAATGAAAAAGAATGCAACTAATATTTAAAAATTCGACACTTAGCAAAATGATCAAGATACACAATATATCAGAACTCAATAACCTATGAAACATTAACCTACAAGTCTATAACTAACAAAAATATATAATTCTACAAAATATACACCCGCGCGGGCGCGCAGGTCAAAAACTAGTCTTGCATTATTTTAGATGAAAAGCAGTTAAAAGATTTAGTTAAAAGATTTATCACTAAAACTTATAAAAAAATATAAACTTGTAAAAATTTGATAAATATTTATAATCAATTAAATAAATAAATATTTATTAAATTATTTATAAAACTTCTAAAATTTGTTATTAAAATTTATAGACAATATGCAAGATATTATTCAAAAATATTTAAAACTGTTAATTACAAACTGTTAATGGTTGTATTATAATTTAAAACTTTATATGCTCCAATAATATCTTGTTTATTTTAGTTTCAATAATACTGTTAATTAACATTTTTATATATTCTGAGGGCTAATATGCAAAGTATTAGTTAAATATTTTTCTCTTATTCAAAAATATTTTTTGTAAATAGAAAGGTTTGGAAAAAAATAAAAGAATCTCAACAGTTATATACCATATGTTATGATTATGTTATAATTAAGTTACAAAAAGAGATATGTTATGCTTTTAAATATCCATATTTCTCTTTTAAATCAAAATCTTATATTCCAAAATGTATATGCGAGTACTTTAAATATTTATATACACGTATAAATATTATGTCTGTGCATATATATAATATTATTAAATATATACAAAACCGTTATGAGTTTTTTTTCAAAAGTGTTTCAAAAAAATATATATATAACCGTTATGTGCCAGACCTCGTTTATTACGAAGTAACACATGATACAGTTCATTGTAACTCATATCACTTCATTCGTTTGAAATGATTTTGTGTTGGAAAGTTTTAGCTGTTTTTTTATGAAGTTCTTCGTATTAATTTTTTTTTTAAAAAAAAAATAGGAACATGCGAGAAAAACTAAATGCAGAAAAGGAAAAAAAATCCGAAGAAAAGTAAGACCTAGAACTCTAAAAGATATCGCCCTAAGACGGAATAAACTAGATACACATGTAAAGCAAAACAGATTAACAAAGATCAAAAAACTGTCAGAATCTTATTGCCAAAGCATGCACATGTTGGATCCCGAATCGTTTGCTAGAGAACCCAAACCCTCAAACCAAAAACAGAAATTACTGCTTTTTATCAATAGAACAAAATTTAAATCTGCAAACCAAAGCAAGAGAAGAAGAACACGGAAGCCCTCACCACTTACTTCCTCCACTTAATCACCTAGACCAAAATAAAGAAAGCATAGGATTAGAAAGGTTCTATTGAGACAGATCAAAAGCGTCGGTACAAAACATCGTCTAGATATCTTCAAAAAAAAAAACATCGTCTAGACAGGTATAAACCGCACCCTTCAAATGCCTCGCCTCTTCCACCGCCGGATAACTCTCCTCAAAACCTCTGCTCACCCTTCTCTAAGCGAGCTGCGAAGAGAGAAAAGCCGCACCAACAGTTTTGCAACAGAACAAAACATCTTCCATCGCACCGTCTAGAGAGAGAACCATATCACTATGGATTTGCAGGCGGAAACCGTAACAAAATCCGAAGAAACGAAATCGTATCATATTAAAACAAAAATACGTATAATACATATATTTAATATTGTATTAACAGATCAAATTATCATAAAAAAGATTTTTATAGGACTGAAAAAATATTATTTATATAGGTAACTATAGTATTTTACAAAATCTTTTTACCTAATATAATGTTCTATTAGTTTCGCTTCATGTGGGACCATTTTTCAAAACGTAGCAGTTAGGACTGGACATTTTATCTGTTAAATTTGATTCGATTCATTATTCGTTTCGATTCGATCCAAAAATTTTGGATATCCGTAACCTTTCGAAGCAAATCAAATACTAAAATCAATTACTAAAATCAATATCCGTAAAAATGAAGCAAATCACAAATATTAAATTTTTAGAAAGCGGATATTCGATCTGATCCGGTAATATATAAATACATGTATATATTGATTATATTTAAAAAAATTAATGTATAAAATTATATAATTATTATTATAACATATGATTTGATAAATTCTATTCACATGATTACTTATATAAAAGTATTACATTAAAAGAAGAGAACACATTTATGATAATTATAATTTTTTTCTTAAGTTTTGTGTTATTATAATTATTAATTAAGTTAAAAAAAATTTACAAAATATGTAGATTCACTACTTTTTTAATTTTTATCATATATATCATGCAAAAAAAATATTTTAGAAAACAAATTTGTATCAAAATTTTAAGATTATTTGTATTAATCAAAACATATGAGATATCCGTAAGTATTCGTAAATATCCACAAATATTATTTATTTTCCGGATATCCGTTTTTCCGAATATTCGTATTTTTTCGAAGCAAAGCAAATCGAAAAATTAGATATCCGTGACATACGCAGCAAATCACAAATACCTCCAAAAACTCGGATATCAGATCCGTGCTCCGGCCTACTAGCAGTATGAATCTTTCATTTTATCTTATGTGGAAGGTTTATATATTTCTATCGGATGTATAATTTTTTTCTTTGACGAAACGGATATATGATTATTTAATAAGATGTTTTGTTTAATGTTATGTGCTGCTAATTTACTGTGTTTCTTTGTCAGAATTCTTTTTCATTTTAAATCTTACTTAAATAGAACATTATATTAGAATAGCCACCAAATATTACGTAGCAGTAAGAATCTTTCATTTTAAATCTTACTTAAATAGAATAACCACCGAATATTTTGTATTTTTTTTAATATTCATTTCAACAAAATCATGAAACTTAACAAGCTAATAACAATACTTTAAAATATACCGAATAAAAATGTCAAATATACTATAAATATTAGAATTATCTGATAAATTACCTATTAAATATATATATATATATAACCGGGGAGATTATCTCTTCATAATATTTATTTTCATAAAGAAGACTTTTAAAGTAAGCATTATTAAAGTTAGAATATTAATCTAGATCACCTTATAACCAAACATATTAAAAATTTAGGTAACATTTATATTGACTGATGATTATGTCATTCATCGAGTTACAATTAGTCTTTTATGATTTTAGATTTTCATAGATTATTTAATAAATCATGCAAAATATTTATTCAAATACAAGACAAAATATTTATATATGAACGCATTATCTCATTTCTGTAGTAAAATATTTAAAAACTTTGATCAATGAGAAATATGTTTAAAATAAACATTAACCAAAACAATGTGAGAAAAGACATGTTAACAAAGTTTCAAAAAATGATATATTAACATATTTTGATTCTCATATAATTGAGCTCGTTTAAAACAACTAAAATGAAAATTTACACCAATTTAAATAATAAAAGATTTATCAACTCGAATTTTTTTTAAAAAATGTTAATCAAAATCAAGTCTACACACAATTACGAGTGTGTGAGTTTTAGAGAGAAAAATGCTATCCTAATCTGATAGGGGTCTTCTTGTAACAGCTATAAGCCTATAAACATGAATCATACATGCAAAGGGCATACATAGTATATTTTTCTTGTTCACATCCATACTTAGTTATTTATATCAGCTTCTCTTATAGAATAATATTTAATGAGATAAAATCCATATAATTGGAGGGTCACTCTAACCTTGAAACTTCTATGGCCTTCCTCTGTATTCATCTCTTACGAATATCTTATCTTTTCTTTAAACCCTAAAAGTATCAGAGTTTCCATCTCTAACTTAGAGAGAGAGAAGAGAGAGAGAGAAGAGAGAGAGAGAGGAGAGAGAGAGAGAGGAGAGAGGAGAGAGAGAGAGAAGAGAGAGAGAGAGAGAGAGGAGAGAGAGAGAGAGAGAGAGAGAGAGAGAGAAGAGAGAGAGGAGAGAGAGACGAGAGAGAGGTGAGAGAGAGGAGAGGAGAGAGAGCGGAGAGAGAAGAGAGAGAGAGAGAGAGAGAGAGCCGAGATAGAGAGGAGAGGAGAGAGAGAGAGACCCGCCCAATATATGATAAAGCAGAAGATCTCCCCTATATCTATATATAACATAACTCCATTCTTTGAAAAAAGTCTTGATCTTTAATTTCTCTTTCTTCAGTCCTTGATCACTGAATCTTCCTTTCTTCTTTGATTGGCTTAGAGTGGTATTATGATTATCAAGGTGGGTAGGAGCAATAAAGTGATTGATTAACCCAAAACAAACAGATTTGACTCAAAGGGAAAATGAATTCAAACAACTGGCTTGGCTTTCCACTTTCACCAAACCACTCTTCTTTGCCTCCTCATGAATATAACATTGGCTTGGTGAGCGACCATATGGACAACCCTTTCCAAACACAAGGTAAACAACGATATATCTATACAACAATCTATTGTGTATATTATATATATATATACTAAAAATATTTGTGTGTTCGAAGAGTGGAACATGATCAATCCACACGGTGGAGGAGGAGAGGTTCCAAAAGTGGCAGACTTTCTCGGTGTGAGCAAACCGGACGAAAATCAATCCGACCACATCGTAGCTTACAACGACTCAGGTTACTACTTCCATACCACCAATAGCTTGATGCCAAGCGTCCAATCAAACGACGTCGTTGTAGCTTGTGACTCCAACAATCCTAACGATAGCTATGAGCTCCAAGAGAGTGCTCACAATCTACAGTCACTCACTTTGTCCATGGGGACGACCGGTGGTAATAACGCTGTAGCTAAAGCGTTGCCGCCCGAGGTCACCGGCGATAACACTAGCGGTGGAGCATTAGCCGTTGCTGAGACGGCCACGCCAAGACGTGCTTTGGACACTTTCGGACAACGCACCTCGATCTATCGTGGTGTCACAAGGTTATACACGTGACTCATTACTCACTTAATAGATTCTAAAGATCTTATGATCTTAAATTGGATTATGATATATTAGTACCCAAAAAAAGATATGGATTTAATGATGAAATGCATTATATTTTGGTCAAATAATTAGGCATCGATGGACCGGTCGATATGAAGCTCACTGTGGGATAATACTTGTAGAAGGGAAGGTCAGTCTAGGAAAGGAAGACAAGGTAAGTAATTTACTTCCACTTAAGCAGGTTCTGTGTGTTTAGGTTTGATTCGCCTGCTCTTATATACTAATCATGTTCTTATATATTTTTCTTTCTTTGTTCTTGCTGCGTAAAATCTGGGGATCCAATAAAACAATCTAGTTTACTTGGGTGAGTGCGTCAAATTGGATTCTTCCTTGTTATACTCGTGGAGTAATCATATTGTTTCGTTTACGGAAACTAAACTAAGTCAAATTCTTGGTATAGGTGGGTATGACAAAGAAGATAAAGCAGCAAGATCATATGATCTAGCCGCACTTAAGTATGGGGTCCCTCGACTACTACTAATTTCCGGTATGTTAGTTCTTATTTGCTTGCAATATTCTCTTGGTCATTAGTTATATTATATATATTTTAATCTTTGATCATTAATATATATCAGATTACTAACTACGAGAAAGAATAGAAGAAATGAAGCACATGACTAGACAAGAGTTCGTGGCTGCTATTAGAAGGTGTTTAATTTGTTGTATTTCATCAAGACCTTGGTCGTATATTCAAATCTAATTAAGACTTATCTAATCTAACAACACATTTACAAATGCGTGTCAAATCGCAAGAAAAAGTAGTGGATTTTCACGAGGCGCTTCAATGTATCGTGGAGTTACAAGGTTTAATTTTATAAATATTCACATATATAATAATCGTTGTTATTACATAAATAAATACTCTTATAGAAATAAACATCTTTATTTTGTCATATATATAGGCATCACCAACATGGAAGATGGCAAGCAAGGATCGGACGAGTCGCCGGAAACAAAGATCTCTACTGGGGACTTTTAGTAAGTACTTTCTTATTATGTCTTAACTACTTTAAACCATCTAGAACCTACTACAATTTAAAATCAGAACGACTTTCAAGAAACCTCTTTTATAGAATTTTTGTTCTTTTAAAATCAGCATGTTTTAATAGAAGGTTCACCAAATTATTATCTTACGTAGTTAATGACATGGTTTGTTTTCAGGCACTGAGGAAGAAGCAGCAGAAGCTTATGATATAGCCGCGATAAAGTTTAGAGGCTCAACGCAGTGACCAACTTCGAGATGAACGGTACGACGTGAAAGCCATCCTCGAGAGCAGTACTCTCCCATAGGAGGAGGCGCGGCTAAGCGGCTCAAAGAAGCTCAGGCTCTTGAGTCTTCAAGGAAACGCGAGGCTGAGATGATAGCCCTTGGTTCAAGTTTCCAATATGGTAGCGGCTCGAGCTCATCAAGGCTTCAGCTTCAACCTTACCCTCTAAGCATTCAACAACCATTAGAGCCTTTTCTTTCTCTACAGAACAATGATA